>NC_041408.2:77054809-77269809 GCF_900747795.2 Erpetoichthys calabaricus | reverse complement strand
CGTATATTAAGTAAAGATGTTACTTTAATTAGGTATTGTAGACTAAACTTTATGATTGCACACATTAACAAGTATTCAATGGGTTTGAAGAAGTGAGGCTACCTTTTTCTTCATTTTTTTTTGTTTGTTGTTTCGCTACTATAACTGTATAGGTTACTATTAATGAAGAGTTTTCTCTTTTAGTTCATGGTTTACTGTTCTATGTAACTTCCATGTATTAACTTTTGCTTTAATTCATTGTTGTGTGATTATGTAATATGTAATGTTATAGTGTTGTTTTCCTCTGTACATTGGCTTGCCTAACATTTAATAAAATTCAGTTAAAAAAACACATTAAAAATAATTTCCTTCATAATACACTTACATTGAATTCCTGTTGATTTTTGTCCAATAAATATTTGCAAAGTTCATTTTCAGGTTAGTTATTCGAAGAATTCATCTAAGTCTATGAATTGTATTGACATGAGGATCAGACTTCTGTATTTTCAGGGGGTACATTTACTTCCTCACATTTTGTATATGAATTACTGCCTAATAAAATATAGCTTGATATGTGGCATAGCAGTTATGAACAAAATATGAATATGAGTACCTACATCCTACTAATGGGCAGATTCTAGTTCTTCTTATTTTATAGAAAGCTTATTAAAGCATTACACTATAACATTAGCAGGACCAGCTAGCTATAGGATTTCTGTATATGGTTATACTATATTTGAAAATATACTAATTTTAAAAATGCTGTGATTTTCAGCCAGGAAAGGACAGCCTGCTGTTGCCCATCATGGTCATTGGAAGGGTGGTCTTTATTCCCTTGTTTATGTTGTGCAATGTGTTGCCAAGAAGTCATCTACCTGTTTTCTTCTTACATGACGCCTGGTATATTATCTTCATGATCCTCTTTGCCTCAACCAATGGATATCTGGCCAGCCTCTGCATGTGCTATGGACCAAAGTAAGTATGAAGCAGCTCATCCTGATCATGTTGGGAATGTGGGACAAATATTTTTTGAAAAACGAAGTATTTCCCTCAAAATAAAAACAGTACCTTATTACACTTGTAAGAGCTTTTCTGTTAATACATTTCTAGTAAGGTACTGGTTAGAATATTCTTTAAAAGTCTAAGAAAAGTCGAAGTGCTAAGCAAGCAAGTGATAATCAAGAAATGGCCACGCAGTTGCAGATAAGGGGTATTGTAAGCATTGTAGGTGGTGAGGTGTCCTATTTCATTTTTTTACCCTGACAATTATTATATTAGTCTTGTAGGACCGATAGACAACTGTGAACAAATTTGTTTTAAATGTGGATGGGAACAATTAGAAGCTCAAAGTATGGGAGGCTGTTTCAACAGGAAATAGCAACGGTGCTCTTGTCAATATCATCTGACTGATAGCCAGTGGTCTACACTGAATATTCCCACAAAAACACTCCTGCTAAACATATAAATGTGTGTCATATGTGCAGAGCATACATTACATATGTTAAAAATAAACATAACATCTATATATATATATATATATAATTCACTAAGCAGCTGACCAGGGCACGCAAGACAACCATGGGATACGCACGACATAGCCACGCCCACCAACTCACAGAGCCCCGCCCACCAACTATAAGAACATGGGATACGAAAACAACTCACAGAGTCACGCCCACCAATTCTAAGACCATGGGACCTGCCTGCCCGCCCGCCTGACTGTTACCAGCATTCACCGCAATGTACTGGAGTGTAAAACTATCGCAGCTGCTAAGCTTTCAGCCACGTGAGATTGAGCAATAACAGGTCTGTGTCTACCTGGTGCCGAGAGGCATGGGTAAGCTGTTGAACCCCATTCATGATGAGACCGGGGCTTGCAATTGTTCCCCACGAACGAGGAAGTCCCAGTAAGTGCAGGTCATAAGCTCGCACTGATTAAGTCCCTGCCCTTTGTACACACCGCCCGTCGCTATTACCGATTGGATGTGCCAACAACACGATCGAACTTGACTATCTAGAGGAAGTAAAAGTCGTAATTCCGTAGGTGAACCTGCGGAAGGATCATTACCAGTTGTGCCGACACGTCATTGGACGGTTAGGACCCAAAACCTCTCGGGCCCACTTACAGGGCGGAGGGGGCGGAAAGGGCGTCCTCCCTGGGCGTCCTTTCCCTCTCCCCCCGTTCCACCGTCCAGCCCCATCCCTCGCTCTGGGGAGGTGGGGGGCGCGGCGGAGGTCCTCCAGTTTTCAGTCATGGACAATTGTATGTTGGTCCTCTCCAGAATTCCATCTTTTCATTCACTTACAGTCGTCTCCTCAAACTCTCCCCATTTGGACAACTGTGTCTTTCAGGAAGTGTTCACCCATCGATACATAATTATGTGGCATATGCTACGCCGCGGGTTGGCTAGTATTGCAATAAAACATACATTCTGTATAACCAGATTCTACTTTGGCATTCAAAAATATCACTGGACTTGAAAAGTGAACGCTGCATTGCCGTCGGCTATATGGGGTCTCTGTCAGAACAACAATATAGCCACAGTAAATGTGATGTTGAAAGAATTGGCAGCTTTGTCATTTAAAGATGAACTCTAGAGAGTGAATTTGAGTTTAAGCAAGGTCTTTTTGGTTTTGATAATGAAGTGGAACAGGAGATGCTGATTTATGTAGTCCATACACTCAAAACAGTAAATGTGCCAAACATCAGAACCACGGATGATCCTGAACAGCATCCCAATTCTGTCAGCCTACATAAAAGAATAACTAAAGTGAGTTAACATTACTAATTGTAAATGCTAAACATGCCATACCAGTATACTGTATATAATCCATAATTCTGAATTGAACTTTAATTCTTGGGACACTCATTTTGAAACATTACTCTTAATGTTGCCTTAACATATTCAGTAATTTTTGCCAACCTTTAACATGTAGCTTTGGCAGTGTTTTCGTTTATACCCTGCACAATTGCGGTTCGTGGACCAGAGGAAATTGAGGAAGACTTTTTAGGAAAAGCCCCAGTGAGTGTAGCCCTTTCCACATCAAATGTTACTGCCATCCACTACCAAGATTTTAGCAAGTTGTCCCCAGGTGTTTATTCATAGTTACACATCTGGTCAGACAAGACTAGTATTACATTGATGGGCTGATGGCTTTAATAATATATAAGAGTGCTTAATGATGTTTCACAGTATCAGCACCTCTTCGTTAGAGAGTGCGTAATGTTCAAGTCTCTGCCTACAAAGATGGCGAAGCACCCAGACCAATCTGAGGCACTGCCTATTAGTTTATATTGCAAGTGTGACTGATAATGAAACTCAGTGTTTTATAATTTATGGTCACAGAAAGTGATCTTTTCATAGGCATCATACAAAACTACAAATAAAGATTTCTATTGAATTCTAACATGAATAAGGTTCTTGTTCAAATGACTGATCACTTGATTCTACAGTGCACATGGCAAGCACCACGCATAATCATACTGTCCTTGATTCCAGTGTGCACATTTCACAGAAACATATTGTTAAATTAAAAGCATCTCATTATCCAGGTTTTGTTTCTGCCTTGTATCAGTTTTTGCTAAAGTAGGATGTGATCCCAGATTAGAATGAAGCGGATGTTGGATGGATGTCATAAAGGAAGAAAAAAACTGCAGTCGTTGGAAGCTGTTTAGATTATGAGTGGAGAAGATGAAACACATCCTTTACAGAAGATACTTGGTGTTCTGCCAGCGAGATAAAATTGTCAGTTAAAATTCGGGAGCCCACTATGAATACTTGAGAGACAAAACGTGCATTTTACCAGCTTACTATCTGCTTCCTTAGAAAGTACTGAATACTAGGCCATAATATATTACAAATAATATAAATACATTTCATAACGGTCAGCACTCCTTTCTCACAATTCCAATCCTGTCAATGTTTTTGTGAAGTCTGTAGGTTCTACCTGTGTTAATGTTGCTTTTCTCCTGGTACACTGTTTGTTTCCTCGTTTCCCAGAAGTCATCATTCTTAGGCTGCTTAGTGTGCCCAAGTGGCTCTGGTGTGAGTGCATTTGTCCTTGATGGATTAGTGTTCAATCAAGGCTTGGATCTGCCAGACAAGACTTCTAGTTGCACTGTTGCGGGAAAATGGAATCAAAGATGAGGGGATAGGCTAATACAACTTATTTTACATTTTTTCACTTTCTTTTTAGATATTACTTTATCTTCGCAATTTACTTCAATTTCAGACTATTTTGGAATATGATCACTATGTCATTTTACATTTGTAAATGTTACTTGAATTTTGAAGAATTTTGAAGTAGTAAAATGATGATGTTCATCACCTAATAAAGTCTGTAACGAGTTAAATCACTCAAAATACAATTTAATACGGAATTTAAGAACTGAAAAGTATCAAGTAGAACACCAGAACATAAGAGCAATTTTGACAAAAACAGAATCAATTTAGCCCAACAAAGTACTTTATTTAGATTCAACTTATTTTTATCCAAAATAACATTGTGTCCAGTTCTGAACGCCCTTACAGTACTACAGCATACCACACAACTTAATAACTTATTTCTATGGTTCTCTGTGTAAAGAAAAAAATTTTAACAACTGTACAAAATTTCCTTTTGACAAGTTTCCATCTGTGTCCCCTGCTCTAGTTTTCAGAAGTCATTCTGGAGCAACAGTCAGGATCCACTGCACTCATTCATTTCATAATGTTGAACACAACAGTCATGTGGTGTCTTAATCTTTGCTTAAATGGAGAAGGCTCATCTCCTTCAGTCTTTCCTCATAGCTCATACTTTGCTATTTTGGAATCAGATTAGTCACTCTTCTCTTTACTTTCTCTAGCAATGCAGTGACATTTTTGTAATGTGCACAGTTTTGCCATAGTACCCCAGGTGTGGTTACATTAGTGCATTAAATAGCCTAAGCATAACGTCCATGGACATCTACCCCACGCATCACACTATATAGCCTAATATAAGTCTGTTAGCCTTGTTAATCACCTCCTTATAATCTCTGGATGTAAGAAACAAAGATTCCACTATAACTCCTTTTCCCTTTTCGTAAGCTGTACTTTATGATTTTGTTTGTGAGTAATACTATATAAAGGAATTATTAATTACCAGTAACTGCGCTGTGCATGATAACGTGCAGTGAATACACTTGACTTGAGCATTCCTAGTTTTCATACTGTTTCTCTGTACGTTTATCATTTGTTTGCTCAGAGGTTGATGCGCTTGCTGCTTCCTGAACAGCTGTTATTTTCTCCACCCTAGCGGCCCGCTTCTTCTCTTCTTTCATCTGCAACTTTCCAAGTTAAAACTGATTGTCAGTGTTTGTGTTGCAATTACTTAGTACATTTTCCTAAATTTTTCACTTTAGCTGGCACTTAAGTCTTCAATCTGCCTCAAGAATGATTTAAGATATGAAGAGGTAGAGGAAGTGACGTCGAAGGTGGTAGGGATGAGAACACCACCCGTATGCATGCGCCACACAGCCACCCTGCTGGCCACTGCTGAGAGCTGATTCTACAATAAAATAAAAAGTGGAATAACCTTGGAGTTCAATCATCATCCTGAAAGCGGATAGTAGACGTCATGTAGTATATGTGTACCAAATTTCAGGTCAATAGTTCAAATGGCCCTGCGGTGGGCTGGCTGGCACCCTGCCCGGGGTTTGTTTCCTGCCTTGCGCCCTGTGTTGGCTGGGATTGGCTCCAGCAGACCCCTGTGACCCTGTAGTTAGGATATAGCAGGTTGGATAATGGATGGATGGATGGATAGTTCAAATGGTTTGCGAGCTTCAGGTGATTTAAAATCCTGGACAGACAAACGGACAGCCACGGTAGCATATTATATAAGAAGATGGTACAGTGGTGCCACAGCTATAGGTCTTCAGGTTTCAGTCCAGTTTAACTGTCTCTTTGGAATCTCCACATTTTAGACTTTTTTCAGGTGGAGTTTAATTGGGTACTTTGGTTTTATTGCACATCCTTTCGTGATTTGTTAACCAGACACATATCAATCAGGGAATTTAAAATGAAGGCTTGACATATTATTAAACAATTCTCCTCCATGTTGCTGATGAAATTGATAGTTTTGTCCTCTGTGAAGCTCAACACATCTGATAATGGCCACTTTAAAAGTGCCAACATAAAAATGATTAATTACACTAATATTTACCCTTTTAGAGCTGTTATTTATATAAGGCAAGTCAGCAAAGCAACACAAACCAGAAGTGCATGTCAATTAGTGGCAAGAAGGCCTCTGAAAAGTGACACTGAAGCCACATAGCATACACAGCTGAATGATGTTATTTATTCACAAAAGACACTCACTAGTTTTATGAACCTAAAACAAATAATTTTTCAAATCAGTGGATATAATCCAGGCACTGTGCCTTTTCCTTATTACTGTACATGCTTTTACAGAAACTGCCACATTAAGTGTTAATTGTCCGAAGTGCAAAAGCTAATTTGCTGACTTTGTTTCATGATATCATATTTGGTGTTTGCCAACATCCTCCACTAAAAGTAGGAGTCAATTAATAATGCTAAGATGCTTTTTGGATTTCACCCAAGTAGTAGTGAATTGGTTCTGATATGTAAACTGCTTAGATAAATTCCATAAATACTATAAGAGAGTTGGCATCCTGCAAACTTTGTCCATGTACCATATGCAAGTAACCACATAAGACAACATGTTTATGCTTTTGGCATTATTTATACATATTTAAAAAACAAAAAGTACTTTTAAAACATTTTTATGTGCTGATCCTTTAATGTAATTAATTTAAACAAATCCTGTTTCATAATTTAAAATGCATGTCTGTTTATTCCTGATCATTTAAACTTTGACTGTTGTCATTAGATTGAGTTAATCCAGGTGCATCAGAAATTATTGAAATGTGTCCTTACAAAGCCCTTGTGTCCAGTGCTTCATCCCTATCTGACCATGAATTGGTTTAATAAATGAGAACCACTCCCCCAAGACTTAAATATTTACTGCCCTGTCAGTTGTCCATTATTTCGAACCTTCCGTTTCTTAATTTGGAATAGTAGTGAGAAGTTTAATTTGGAATATATAACTTTCTTTGATGGGCTGAAAAAATCATCAGATAGAGTTAATTACTACTTTCATTTCAGATCATGTTAAGCTATCACCTAATTCAGCTATCTTAATGTCAGTTTGCTGAGCCATTTTGGTATTTCCAGTAAAGTAAGTTTTGAAGATGCACAAGAGATGCATTGCCAGAAAGATTATGCATCTCTCCGTTGCATGTGCTAATCAAAAGGCCTCACATTGCCGCTGTCTGGTGCCATGATTAGTGAGTATAACATCCTTACCTCAAAACCTCTATATCAATTGCAATAAAGGCACTACTTCAAGTTGCATCTTTTTCTGAATTCTTTCTCAGTCTCTTTCAATTTTGTGCATAACATCACTTTGTAAATCAGTAGGTGATTTCTGATTTGCGACTCTAAATGTGCCTAGTGTGAGTGAGTTCTGATGTGTTTGTTCAAGTGTGGTCATGCACTCAAACCTATTAATTATAACAGGACTGCCTCATCTAAATAAATCACTCCAAAGCTAAAGTAGCTCACAATTAGGGAAGACTACTTCAGTTTAGAAGACATCTGAAGTCTGAAAGGAGCACAAGACAATTGAATGCAGAAGGCTAAACTATGAAAAACATGTGCTTATAGCTTCAAAGGAACACTGCATTTAAACAGTAGCACTAAAGCATGTGAAAGAGGGAGAGATGGAAATAGGAAGAGATGATCGCTTCAGCAGAGATTTTTGCTCTGTGCAATTGAGATGCTTGTTCATTCTGAGGAAGGGCATATTTAATACAAAGTGCTTATAAAGAGTAAGAGAGGTAGACTGAGCGGCCTAACATCTAGCATTTTAATAAACGTAAATTTACAGGATGTCGTCAGTTTGCGTCAGTGAAAGTACTATTGCATGTGGCAAACATTAAGTGACATCCTCAGTGGAGAGATCTTTAAGTGAGAGATGACGCATGGATTAAGCCAAAGAGTGAGACTCTTGCTCAACAAGCAATACACAAGTAGACTGTCATTACCATTTAGATCTTTCCATAAGGGCAGTTTAGAAATGTTAAAATCACTAACCTGAGGTAGAGGTACATTAGGGAAAATACAGGAAGAGAAGCCTAGGCAGACCTGAGGTTAAAACACAGGACACCAAAAAGATCAGCAAACAAACCAAAAGTAATAGATTTATGTTGACTTACTGTAGGTCCATGTGTGCAACAGGGCACACTGGGTAGTATCGTCCAGCTTAAATTCTATGGACATGTTGTCAAAGAACAAAAGTCAAAAAAGCCTCAAAAAGAATTTGTCTGAGAAACGAACTTTCTTTCACCTGCTTTACCCATATCTAAACAAAGTGCAGTGACAATTACTGCGCATGAGACTCATCCTTCAATAAAATGGCTGCCAAATCCATGTAACCACACCACTGTGACACTCCACAGGCAGACATGCAGCAAATAAAACTCCAAAATAGTGAAAGGATGAAGTTATCATCAAACAATGCTGAAATGGTAATAATAATAATTGAAACAAGTCAATGTATAAAAATGAAAATTTTACAATCTTTGTTTAATAATGGCAAAAGTGAAAACCAAATATGTGTATATACTTCTTAAGTATTAGGATTATTTTTGCACAATGTTTTAAATCACTTACATATGAAATGTTTTAGATTTTTTTGGGTAATAAAATAAATGGGGTCAGTTTTTGAGAAAAAGAATGAAATAATGATTTGCTCCATTGAAGCACTTTGATTGATTTAGTTTTATTTTTGTTTGTTTCTTTTTTTTTTTTTTTTTTGCAGGAAAGTGTCATCGCATGAGGGGGAAACTGCTGGTGCAATCATGGCCTTCTTCTTATCTCTAGGGTTGGCACTGGGAGCTGCAACATCTTTCCTCTTCCGTGCAGTAGTATAACTGGAATTTCTTCAAGTCTGAAGAGAACAGGACATTTCGTGTTTCTACTCATCATCACCAAACGAGGCCCTTAAATTATAGTTTGATGGATTGACACAATTTTTTTTTTTTTTTTTTAATATCACTTTCGATTAGGGCACAGTGGCAGACACTACTGCCTTAACACTCCTAGCACCTGGGTTAGAAAACTGTCTCCGTGACTAAATGTATGGAGTTTGCATGTTCTCCCTGTACTCACATAGGGTTCCTCCCTCCTCTCAAAGCTGTGCAGGTTAGGTTAACTGACAATCTGAAATTAGCCCTGAGTGACTGTGGGTGTAAGCACAAGTGAGCCCTACAGTGGACTCATACTCAGTATAGCACCGGTTCCCATAATGCACCCAGTCCAGCTGAGACAGGCTATGTCAGCTCTCGAATTTGTGTTGGAACGAGTGAAGGAATAGATTATGTTAGTGTGGCACACTGTGCTTAGCACTGCTACCTTACAGCTTAAGGAGTCAGGTTTAAACCCAGGCCTGTTTATTATCTGTATGTTGTCTGTTGCTTCCCCAGGTCCCCCCACATCCTATAGACATGTTGGTTCTGTTAATTGGTAAACCTAAATTATCCCAGTGTGTGTGTGTGTGTGTGTGTGTGTGTCCAGTTGACAGACTGATAGCTCATCCGGGGCTTGTTCTTGCCTTGTGCCTAGTCAGAATAGGCCTTGACCAGTTGCAATCCCATATTGGAAAAATAGTGTTTGAAAACATGCCTGTTAGCCACTCTCTTTCTGAAGAACTGTAGAGCACATGGAAGTGCAGTCAATTTCTAAATGGAAAAAAGAGTCACATCTTACAGGAAACTGAAGTACCTGAGGTCAGGGTGTCTTCTACTCATTCATATGCATTTCCTGATTGTCTTCTTGAAACATAATCTAAGAGTTTTCAAGCTGGAATTACTTCTCTTCTCATTTATAACCACAAAAACTATTAGAAATCTCCTTGTCTTGTTCATATAGAAAAAATATGAATTGTGTTTAGGATGTGTTAAAGCTCTGTTGTGAACCATGTCTTATTGACAGTTCCTTCCCGACACCTTTTCTACTTTATCGTTTGTTCCAGCTATTTGGCTACATCTTCATATTCATAACCACAAAGCAAGCAATCGGTGAATGGGTGTCCCACAGGCCGGCGGGTATCACTGCACGGCGCAGACGGAAGGTCTTCATTATAGCAGGTCACTTTACCGTCCTCTTGTTTACAACTGTTATTTGAAAGTTAGATAGCCAACTACTGTTGTAAATTCTGTGTGCTCTTCACTGGTTAACAGTCCATTTAGAATGAAATTCAGCACTCAGGCTCTGAGAAATTCTGTCCTAGAGATGGAGAGGTTCCAAAAAGGAAGAGCAAAAGGAGCAACTGGTGTTATTTGATAGATTTCTTTTTATAAAGCTTACTTTATGTGAGCCAATGTGCAGCTTAGTATGTACATACTTAGAAAGGTCTGTGCCATTTATGTACCTTTAGTGTATTATATTTTTCTCAAACTGTTTGTATACTTTAAAAGAAGGACAAAATTTACAGATTGAAATTGTGAGAATATTATAGTAGCAATTCTTTTGGGTAAGTGTGAGGAAAGTAGAATGTATTACAGTATTAAGAGGTTTATAATTCAATGTATAGCGATTGTGTTAGTTGGTAACAAAGTATTTAGTCAATAGGGAAAACTTACCCTTTTTCTGAAAGAATGCCAGCCAATAAATAAAATTAGTTTGAAAAACCATTATAGGAATTCATAATATTTAGCAATGTGCCTGTATTCTTTGAGAAGGAACTTGTAGGCTTACAGCTTTTTATATTTGAATGTAAAATATAAGTGCTGTACTATAAATAAGAATAACAATTTTATTTTTGAAAGCATTACCAAGAGTAGCAGTGTTTTTTTCTTCTTGTTTTATCTGCTTTTTCCTTCCTTTAGCCTAAAACTGTCTAAATTTGCTGGTCGGCTGCATGTGGGCCCTGGTTGAATTTGCGCCAGAGTTTCCATATTTTCTATTATTATCTTTATGAGTTTTGTGTCATGAATCCAAGTGTGGGTGTGTGTGTGTGAACATTAGAACAATATAGACGAGAACAGGCCATTCAGCCCAACAAAGCTCGCCAGTCCTATCCACTTATTTCTTCCAAAAAAACATCAAGTCGATTTTTGAAAGTCTCTAAAGTCTTACTGTCTACCATACTACTTGGTAGCTTATTCCAAGTATCTGTCGTTCTTTGTGTTAAGAAAAACTTCCGAATGTTTGTGTGAAATTTCCCCTTAACAAGTTTCCAACTGTGTCCCTGTGTTCTTGATGAACTCATTTTAAAGTAACAGTCTTGATCCACTGTGCTAATTCCCTTCATAATTTTAAACACTTCAATCATGTCACCTCTTAATCTTCTTTTGTTTCTTCTTGTGCCCTGTAGCCAACTGGCAGTTTGGCTAGCCTTGTGCTAAGCTCAGCCAGTTGGTAAAAAAAGAGGTACAGAACATTGATATTTTAGTTAGTCCCTCCTAATAGCATAAAATTGGATTAAGTAGCATTAATACAGGGTGGCATGTTGGCACAGTAATTGGCACTTCTGCATCACAGCAATAGGAGTAAGGCCCAGTCACTGCATTTTGTAGCTTTATGGGTTTGTGTACTTTTTTTTATTGGGTGCTTCAGTGTGCCTCTTGTATTCTGAAAAACGTGCAAGTTAAGATAGCTGCCAACTCTAAATTGACAATCTGTGAGTGCACCTTGCAACAATCTTGTACTGTATCCAGTGCTGCCAGAATAAATCCCATCTGTCCGTGACCCTGAAATGGAGTCTAGCAGGCTCACCAGATACAGCAAGAGTTTCCTCCATATCACTTGGTTTCTAAAGATATAGATGCCAGCTTAGCTGATGTCTGTTAGTTGTTCTGTTGTGTGTGTGTAGAGTAGTGTTGTTACTTACATGTACAAGGTACAGTGAAATTATTACTTGTATGTCTGGGTATGCCTTGTAGTGGACTGGGGTCCCATATTGGGTTGGTATTGCAGTGTGACCAGTGCTAATGCAGCCCTGAGGTTGACAAAATGGGCACTGAGAATGGATAATCTCTGGATCATGTGTGCTTTACTATTCGGCTGACTACACATTGCAACCTCTCATCAGCTGAACATGGGTGTCCAGTGTGATAAAATCTAAGCAGCACTAGCAATAAACTGAATACGCTTTATCCCTACCCAGTAAATTATACCTTTATGGTAGCAAAGTGAACCAACATGCCAAGATATCAAAGCCAAGGAAGAAATGCCATTCAGTTCCATTCCCTATAGGAATCAAAGAATATACTGAGCCTATTTTGCGTTTAACTAATACATCAGAATTTTTTACTCAAAAAAGTAAGGGCCTACAATGGTAAATTCTGCAACGGCGCACCAAACTGTAACCCGCTGACTGTGCAGGGGTCTCTGATGAAGTTCATGAGGGTTGGTTTCAGCCCAATAGTGAAAGTTTTGCTTATTTACGCAACCATTCAAATAGAACTGTGCCTTGTCGCTGCACACGATGCTGGCACCTCGATGAACGGTTTACAGAATGTTTGCACACAACTCTCTACGGCTCTCCCAGTCTCTCTCAGTGCATTCCTGCACTACCATCATTTTTATGGATGAAAATTAAGGGCCATTTGCAAAATCCTCCTTAAAAATGTGTTGGAAATGCCTAAGGCAGAAGCAGGTTTGCGCGCTGAACATCTAGGAGACTGCAGAATTGGATGTTTTCAGGCGTTCGTACAGTCCGAGGACGGCATGAAGATTTTCTGTTTAATGTTGTACCCATCTGTCTAAATTTAGCCACCCACTGAAGAATTGTTTCCCATTTGGGACGTCACTGTTAGTAGGAATGCTGAAGTGCGTTCGGAAGGTGCGTTGTGTAGTGATGACGGATTCGTTGTTTTTGAAGAACGCTTCGACAGTGAAAGCACGGTGCGCACTGGACCAAGGCATGTTGCCAAATGAAAACTACAATGGATCGCCTATGAAAGGACCCCCACCCCAACCCACTCGGCTTCCTCTACCTCGCGCAATTTTGCGTTTAACTAATACATCTGAATTTCTTCTTTTTCAGTCTTGTAAAATTGGTTCAGATGGACCTGCCTGACGCAGAACCGACTCCATGGATATTTATACAAATTTATTCAATTTTCCACAGGTCCATTTTTACTTCTGGTGAAAAGCACCCATCTTTTTTTGTAATTCCTTTGAAAAATGTCACTTAAATGGTTACTGGTATGATTAGCAAACCCTGGAGACTTCTGAATGGTTAAAGTGACATGAAGTGACCTATTGAATGTTTAACAAACCTTAAGAGACTGTCTTAGAAGGAAATCCTAAGAGGCAAGCTTACCATCCCATTGTGAACTCAAATAAGTCCCCTGACATTCACAGGATTTACCTGTAAGGCCTACCTTAGCCATTATCTACTCGCCTGTTCTTCAAAACTTGTTTTTAGCAGCATTCTCAGTTTGCCTTAAAGTTGGTTTCATCTTTTCTCAGTAAAGAATCTGACAACCAACTTTTGCCATTCCAACAGTACACATCACCACCATTAAAATATCTAGATTGTTCTGAGACACGGGGTGTCCAAGGATTATTTTGGGAGGATAAGAAAATAACCAGAAGATGACCAGCATGAGCCAAAAATCATCAAGGAAGGGAAGGTCAGATCCGAGAGGACCAATAAACCAGGCAGCAAGACACGGGGGCAAAATGTGAATCAAAAGTCAAAGGCAGAAAAGAGTTAAAAACAGAATCAAAAGCTGACACAAGGGCCTACTTGAAACAGAAGCTGACCATCATTAATAATGTTTTAGTTTCAAGACATCAATATTCCAAAGATTAGGGCATAAAGGAGACAGCAACATATTTATACCGTCGCATCCTGTGACGTCGTTGATAAGATCAGGGTTCGTTTGACACATCCTACCTTGTCACGTAAACAAAGGAAACAACGGGATGGGAACAAAATTGATCTGTCAAAATATATCAAAATTAATCATAGACCTCAAAAATAGAATCCGCACGTTGAAAAAAAAACACACAATACACATTGTCACAGGTGGCTGGGGGAGGCATAAGCCTGTATAAATGTTACAAACATAAGATATCAGATCAACTTGGCCGTTAGCTCCCCGAATGAGCCTGAATGGTCTCCTCAGCTGTCAAATATCTTGTGCTCCAGTATACACTTACTTTGCTTCAAATTTTGATTATCTGAGGAAGATCTGTTTAATTTCCTCTGTAGAGTTGCATTACAGAGACAGAGATGTTAGGAAAATGCGCTGATAACTAGTTGCCGCCCCACCACATGACGAACCACCTGGTTTGGAACCCGAGTGCAGCGGGTAACACCACACTGGAACAGTACATTAACAATTACAAAATAATAACAAATCGTACATAAAGCAGTAAACTCGGTTGGAAACTTTTTACAAGCAAACAAAAAGAGAAATCATCCATCCATTTTCCAACCCGCTATATTCCTAACTACAGGGTCACGGGAGTCTGCTGGAGCCAATCCCAGCCAACACAGGGCACAAGGCAGGAACCAATCCCAGGCAGGGTGCCAACCCACCGCAGAAGAGAAATCATTTTAAAAGTAAAACAAGACTAAGGTAAGGAAATGGATGATTCTAGCAAAAGGAAGCTGAAACCCAGTGTCAAGACTTCAATTCATCTCGATCGTCCTTTTCTTGAAGTATAATCAGAGCCAGTGGGATGTAACGGCAAAATGAAAAGAGCACTCAGGACTAAGCAAGGGGCTGAAATCCTAAGATCTGAGACTGGAAAACTCGTTCAAAGAGCAAATCTAAACCTGAAGTCAAAGATGATTGGAGGTCAAAGCCAGAGCTCATTGCCTAAAGCTGCCTTTGAAAGTGGATTATCTGTCAAGCACAGTCTTAAATGTTTGGATCAGTTTTAAAAAGCTGACCGCCATGACGCCACACAGTGCACAGATCAAGGATGTTGGAGCATGTTAGATCTTAACATCTGACACATAAAATGGAGGTGATGTGGATGACATTACTGACAAGAACAGTAAAATTAACAAAAATAACACAAAATATTACTTTATTTCTTTTATCATGACACATTCTCGACTGCCACTCACAAGAACAACTGCATTTTTTTTGTCATGTAGCGTTTTTTATCTCTTGAAAATTAAAAAATCTTATTTTTCTCTGTTTATCTCTCTGTCATTCACTTGGACTTTTCCATAACATGCCTTAGGATTAAACTTCACAGCGAGAAATGGAAACTTGTCTTTCCTTTTATTTACCTTAACGGTTCTCTCATTCTCATGAGTTTCTAAACTATTAAAGTGCATCTTGCCTGCCATCAGGCCTCTTTAACAAAGTTTGTGTTTAATTTTCTCTGGGGTGATGTTTTCCTTTAATATTCCATACTTTACCAATTCTTTCATTATTGTGCTATCTTTTCTTTCCAAATTTCCGGCGCACTTTTAACAGCCCATGCCCTTTCATTTCCTTCTTCTTAACATTTCCCTCAAGGCCATGCACTACGTTTTTAGCTATTTTCTTTTTTATATTAACACTGATTTGTGTGTTCTGCTCAATAGCAGATCCTTCAGTATGCGTTTTGATATTTTTGTTTGCAGTTGTTTTCCATTCTTCTGCCTTCTTTTTTAAAGTTCGTTACCTTGAACTTTATTCCTTTCTATTTTTCAATTCTAACTTCACTTGTGTCCAGAATGTTACAATGGTAATGTGATCACCAAAACTGGACCATTGATGTTTGGGAAAATGTCACCTAGTCTGACGAATCAGACAGTCAGGTCAGAATTTGGCATGAACTACATCGCACCATCCGGCCTTGTGTGAGCAGCACATGCTGGTGGCGGCAGTTCAGTGCTGCACATTCACACTTGGAGGGGGTCAATTTGGAAAATCAGCTAAATTAAAATGCTTGTCTTTGGGGATGTGGGAGGAAAGCCCTTGCAGACAAAAGCAAAAGAAAATCCACACAGATGGCAACTGAGCGAAGCCTGTGGGTGGGGGCACTTGTGAAAAGGACCCCAAACCCCCAAAGAAATCCACGCATTAGAAGATAAACCCTCAGACACCTGGGATTTATTAAGGATGGGTAGTGTAAATCAATACCTCTGCTCACCTTTAACACCTTGTGTTAGATGGGTTCCCAGACAACCCCTTGACCAACTGTCTGGGCAGTTGTCCAGTTCAACTCCCGTAAGGCAGAAAATCCCAGCAGTGTGTCTCCACACCCTGCCCTCCTCGATAATATATATTTGTTAAACTTCTGCCACATTTCAAGTATTTATTCTACAAGAACGCTACAAGATAAAATAAATTCCATTACGACACAAGAAAGGGTATACAAAATAAATTTTTTTCACTGTGTTTTAAAAATGATGTCTTTAAGGTGGTGGCCATCATTAGCGATACACTCTTCGAGACGATTTCTGATTGCTTGCATGACTCGTTCGGCCATTTCAAGGGGAATACCTGCGATTTTGTGGCAAATTGCGTCCTTGAGGGCTTCAAGGTTTTGAGGTTGGTGTGTGTACACCTTCTACTTGAGATAGCCCCACAAAAGCAAATCACCGAACATGAAGGCCACCCAACATTGCTGTGCAGGGAGGCTTCCCCGGAAACATCTCCCACAAAACGTGTATGGATCTCCGTGTCGTATGAGCTGTCGCTCCATCCTGTTGACACCAGGCATGCACCACATCCATTTCTTCCAGTTGAGGCTGGAAAAAGTTCTCTATCATTTAAATAGCAGTAGAGTGTTGTACCGTGTTAGCCATAGATTGATACAGGAAAAAGTGGGTTAAATGACATCTTTTATTGGCTAACTAAATAGATTACAAATGCAAGCTTTCGAGGCAGCTAAGGCCCCTTCATCAGGCAAGGTGTATTTTCAATGTAATGTTCTGAAGTGATGGCGACCATCGCTCCCCCCTCCTCAAAAAAGTAAGGGCCTACAATGGCAAATTCTGCAACGGCGCACCAAACTGTAACCCGCTGACTGTGCAGGGGTCTCTGATGAAGTTCATGAGGGTTGGTTTCAGCCCAATAGCGAAAGTTTTGCTTATTTACGCAACCATTCAAATGGAAATGTGCCTTGTCGCTGCACACGATGATGGCACCTCGATGAACGGTTTACAGAATGTTTGCACACAACTCTCTACGGCTCTCCCAGTCTCTCTCAGTGCATTTCTGCACTACCATCATTTTTATGGATGAAAATTAAGGGCCATTTGCAAAATCCTCCTTAAAAATGTGTTGGAAATGCCTAAGGCAGAAGCAGGTTTGTGCGCTGAACGTCTAGGAGACTGCAGAATTGATACCCTTACATCTTGGATGTTTTCAGGCGTTCGTACAGTCCCGAGGATGGCATGAAAATTTTCTGTTTAATGTTGTACCCATCTGTCTAAATTTAGCCACCCACTGAAGAATTGTTTCCCATTTGGGACGTCACTGTTAGTAGGAATGCTGAAGTGCGTTCGGAAGGTGCGTTGTGTAGTGATGACGGATTCGTTGTTTTTGAAGAACGCTTCGACAGTGAAAGCACAGTGCGCACTGGACCAAGGCATGTTGCCAAATGAAAACTACAATGGATCGCCTATGAAAGGACCCCCCCACCCCAACCCACTCGGCTTCCTCTACCTCGCGCAATGACCTTGAGAAATGTGGCACTTCATTTTGGCTCACCCTGTATATTCATTATATACAATATATACACATTCAGAACACGATTACACAAATGATAGATGCTCTCATAAACATGTATGAGTACACACACTTAATTTGATGATCTGTAATTTTTCTGATTATGGTTTCACACAGTTATATATCTTGTGTGAAGCTGTAATCACAACAGCATAGTGAAATTTTTTTTTCTGAGCACGCAGCACTTTAACAGACACAAGAAAGGTGGGAATGACAAAGACACTTACAGCTAAACACAAAACCCAACCGTCAGGCATGCTGAGGATATATGTGAATGTTTTGACATAAAAACATGCTCGGTCGAGATTTGCCTCAAATATTTTTAAAATCTTTGTCAAATGTACTATTTAATGCAGGAAATATTGCACACCAGAAGAAGAAACTTCCATTAATTGTCTACTCTTTCCTGCTCCACTCACCCGAACACTCTTTACATGTTAGTCCCTACTGAACAAATGAATGAAGAATCATTAAGTAAACATTCAAATGAAATATCAGCACAAAAATATGCACCTGACTCCAGTTTTTAAAGTACAAAAACTTTGGGGTGGGCAAACGAATGGGACTGGATGTCAGGCAGCAGTCAGAGACCTCCTAAATACAGAATGCAATGTTGTATGTCATCTGGGAATTCAGGTGAAGGAATTTCATTAAAGCAGGAGGAGACAACCAACACCGCAACAGCTGCCATGCTATGGCAAGCTGAGGTAACATTTAGTGATATCTCAAAATTAATTTCAGGTGTCTTAAAATTTCTTCATTTTAGAAGAAATATGCAAGTCATTTCCAGATATATCAAAATATGTTCCTTTACATTTTAAGATAACTGCTGTACATTTTGTAATACCGTATATACGCGTATAAGTCAGGGCTTGATTTAACCGTATGATTTCAGGTATTTTAATAATGTCGGTCGTATAAGTCGAATGCGCAAAACTCACGATATTGGTCCAAGAGATTATGATATGCTAACGCCCACCTGAGAGTGTAACCACGGAGCACACAGCCTTTTTTTTCCTATGTATTGTGCCAACGTGACCACACAGTAATACCCGAACTATTCCGAAGAGAAGTTTGCACTGATTTGTGTTTTTCATACCTCACACCCTCATACACCTTTATCATAAAAGTATCCCTTATCTACGATGGAGTGTTCGATCAGAAGGAAATATGAAGCTGGTTTTAAATCAGGGGTGTCAAACTCCATGCCTAGTGGGCGGCAGTGGCTGCAGGTTTTCATTCTAACCCTTTTCCTAATTAGTGACCAGTTTTCACTGCTAATTAACTTAATTTCCCTTCATTTTAATAGCCTGCTTTTTAAGGATTCAGTCCTCTGAATCGATTCGTTTCTTCTTTAAATGTCAGCCAAACAGAAATAAGACATGAAACGAGCCAACAGGTGACCAGCTAAACTGGGATTTCAAACTCCAACCGATTTCAGTCCAACCAATCTCTTAATGAGAAGCCCATTCTTGCTGTTAATTAAACCCATTATTGAATTCCATAGCCTGTTGCTGCTATTATTCTGCTATAGCAGATATTTCCAAAAGCATCGATTTTTCTGTTTTTTCTAAGATCACTGTCAAAATGTTTTGGGGACCTGAGAGATCAGCCTTACCGAGACCTTCACCTTTCTTTATTTTCAGATATTGTGTGATGGGCACAGGTGAGCTGGTCATGTGGTGGCTTGTTTTGTGTCTCATTATTGTTTGGCTGCTAATTAAGGAAAAAGAAACAACTAAGTGGCCTGAGTCAAGTTAATTAAAATTAAGGCAAAAGAAGTTAATTAGCAGCAAAAACAGGTCACTAATGAAGAAGATGGTTAGAATGAAAACCTTTAGCCACTGCGGCCCTCCAGGTCTGGAGTTCGACACCCATACTTTAAATTAAAAGTCGCAAAAATAACTGTTCTGCTGCAACAAAATTCGATGTGTCTGAGAAATTGGTGCGAGATTAGAGGAAGCAAGAAGATGTTAAAAAACAAATTAAGTGTCGTATTTTTGAACGGGCGTATAAGTCGGGGTCTGATTTTATGATCGTTTTTTCGGGTTTCAAGACCAGACTTATACATAAGTATATTCTTGAATTTAAAAATACATTTTGAGCTTGCATTCATTTTGAGATATCTTAACATGCATTTCAAATATCTAAAAATGGAATGGGTGCTATTTTGAGATATTTCGAATTTTGAGATATCTTGAACTGCATTGTACGTATCAGAAAATCATATCCAGATATCTTTAATTGTACTTTTTAAAGTTGTCTTAAGATGTATTTGAGATATTTTGAAATAAATCATTATAAGATATCAGAAAATGGAGTAGAGACCCATTTTAAGATATCATGAAACAAATGTGAGATATCTGAAATGTGGACCAATAAGAAGACATCTGAAAGAGTTTTAAGACATTTTGGTTACATTTCCAGATATCCTAAAAAACCTTCTTGCTCATGTGAGATATCTCAAATTCATTTCATGATGTATTAAAACAGACAGGAGGTCATATTGAAAACATATAAGACAGGAGGTCATATTGAGTCAGTTTGAGATTTCTTGAATTGCATTTCAGATACTGTGTCTCAAAATGCACTTGAGATATCTGAACATTCACAACGACTTATTTCAAGATATCTTTAATTGCATTTGAGATATATTGACAAGTATTTGTGATAACTCCATCTGAACAGAAGGAACATTTTAAGATATCCCAAAATCTATTTGAGATATCTTAAAATTCAGTTAAGATATGTTGGAATAGATGTATTTTCAGATACCTGTAATTCATTTTAAGATATCTTAAAGGCATTTCCAGAATCTCCAAATGCAAGGGAGTTGGCACAATTAATTCAACAGCCACAAAATCTAGAAGCAGCAGTTTTGCTTGTAGGTTGTGTCTACTTTTGTTGCACAGATGTTATTTCAAGAAAATAAAGAATACACTGCTCACCAAACATTACATACAGTGTTGGCGCTTGGTTATTTTGCATTCTAGGCCAAGCTTATTATTGCGCCAAACGACTATTGGATATCTAACCCGTGTGGCTGGTTCCAAACAATGTGCACCCTAGGCAAATGCCTAATTCGCCTTAATGGTGGTGACGGCCCTAAGTACATGATATATCAGCCATGCTGTTGTGACAACATCAAAATGCAATGGCAATTCATACCTTTAGTCTTGGAAAAAGTGTCAAAAACTCTAGTTTCATATATAGAAGGTGAAGCACAAAGTTTAACGCAGGAGATATGAAGTCTTCAAACTGAATGTAGAAGAAGTTTGGTATTCTTATAAATTAAATCTAACCACACAGCCATGCTTTCAGCAAACGTGACATTACAAGTGGTTCTGAATTAACTCCCACTCTAAGAACAAACTAAAGTGAAATCATGTCTGACATGGCTGTTAATGTTTCTGCCAGGGTTGCTGTCATGCGTCAGGTTTATTTCTTGTTAATTTAATCTTTTTGTTGTTACTTAAATATAAAAATTCATATTGTGTTATTGTTTATCTTTTTGGTTTCTTATTTTTTCTTTATGTAATATGATTTTTATTAATATTTTATACAAATTTGTATTATGTTAAGTGTCCGTGTATTAGTCTTCTGTGTTATCTACCCTGCCTCCTGTATGTGGAGCCAATCTAGTAGGCAAGTTCCAAATTTTAATCAATGTCTGCACTCGGATGATTTATTTTTTTAAATGAAAAGGCAGCAAAATTTAGAACATGGAAAAATAAAGAGTTCCCAAGGGTAGTAGAAATGCTACACCAAAATAATAAAAAGTCAGCTCTTTTTGTTTTCAAACAGAATAAGAAAACATAATGCTTATCTTTGTTTTTCAAGGCCAAAGATGATTTAGCCTCCCCTGGTTAGCTGCCTCCATATCTGTATATGTAATGCTGCTGGGAACATCAAAGATGTGTGTACATAAAATTACAAAAAAGGAGATATTTAATGGAAATATTTGAATTCTCTAATAATTTTTCTTCTGAATGTATTGTGAATTCAATTCAGTTTGGTTTTGTACAGAGCTCTTAGCTCAATGGAGGCTCAAAGCGCTATAACAAGTTCACATTTAAAAGGCACTTACAACTTTACAAATTATTATTGATTAAATTATGCATACACATAAAGAGACAGATTTGTTGGGACACACTGAATAACAAAGCAGTTCCAATCTGATTAACATAAATACTACCTGACGATGCCTGTCCATTAACATTAGTGCTGGTATGTTTCAGCCAGGTGTCTTCCCCTCACGTATGTTTCAATTCCTTTTCTTTTCAGTTTTGTTTATTATTTAGTTTCTAGATATGAGACTTTGTTCAGCAATGTCGCTTGTGTTTTATGTTTGGTTCCTCAAGAGGGAGGCCTAGAAAGGATGACGGGGAATGCAGTCCCTTCTGACCCACTGCAGGTGTTTGATGTTTTGGAATTCTTCTCTGTATGTTTATTGCTACTCTTTTAATTTTCTGGCTTTTTGAAATTTTTTGGCTTTGTTTTAAGGATTCTGACTTCTGTTAACATATTGAAACTTGGTTATTGTTGAAGGCCAAAAATGGCAAATTTACCCATTTAAAATTACATCTTCAAAACAATGAAGTGTGTAGTAAGTGAAGGGTTCTGAATCCACTGTAGTAGCAAATCCTTTGGGTGTAATAACTCCAACAAGCCTTTAAGCCACGGACATCAAATATTTGGGTTGTATTCTTGAGATGCTTCACCTAGAAATTGTATCATTGTCTCATTTGGTGGCTGGGGTCTCTTTTTTATACATGAAACGCAGACAAAATGGGTTGAATTTCCACCAGGAGATGGACTTGTTGGTACAGACTTTCTAATTTGTATCCCCAATAAATTCTTATGTCTACAATGACAAAGTGCTTTTGTAGCAGCCATTGAGTCTACATTGTTTTTTTGTCCATGGGCAGGAAAACTGAATGAACATAAATTACTGAGCCATGATGTTGAGCCCTCCATGTTTTGTTTAATGAAGTACTGGACTAACTGGAGTTAATTTGTTTCACTTATCTTATCGTTTTTGTTAAAATGTATCTTTTTCTTATCATTCCATAGCACATTTTTCCCGGATATCTACTGTCTCATTTTCGCATGTTTATCTCCTTTATTATTTGCAGTAATTGTGACAAGTGAAACCATTGTTCAGTCCTATTGTTAAATTTTAGAACATTCTCAAAAAGATTTAATCCATATCATGATCACAGGGGATCATAGCCTATCCCAGTCATAACAAACTGCAAGGAAGGAACAAATGCTGTGCACACCCCACTTACACAAATACCTCCAATCACTTGGGGCCCATTTAGAATCGACACAAGGCCTAACACATATTAGGAATGTGGGAGCAAAACCAGAGTAAACAACGTAAATGTGAACGCAACTGAAGTTCTGACTACATGCAAAGGGCAGTTTGGAGATTACATGCTTTTAAGTCAGCCAGAAAAAGCATAAAACAGATCAACATGCATTATTAATCAACCCTTCATTAATCACAAGAAAATCTTTTAACCATTCTAATTTAATATTGTGCTTTTAGCGGAGCACAAACTCAGAGTGCTAGCATGTTTTTACAACTACTGTACATTGTCAGTCAGTCATTGTCCAACCCACTATATCCTAACTACAGGGTCACGGGGGTCTGCTGGAGCCAATCCTAGCCAACACAGGGCGCAAGGCAGGAACAAAGCCAGGGCAGGGCGCCAGTCCACCGCAGGGCGCACACACACACCCGGGACAATTTAGGATCGCCAATGCACCTAACCTGCATGTCTTTGGACTGTGGGAGGAAACCAGAGCACCCGGAGGAAACCCACACAGACACAGGGAGAACATGCAAACTCCATGCAGGGAGGACCCGGGAAGCGAACCCAGGTCTCCTAACTGCGAGGCAGCAGCACTACCACCGTGCCACCCCACTGTACAATGTATTCATAGTAAATGAGAAAAATCATACAATATTTACAAACAGTGGCAGACGACCGGGGACCTTGCCCCACCGGGACGCTTGTAACAAGGAAGGGCAGGGAGAGGGGCAATATATTCCCTTGGACATAAGAGGGCATCCCCCCTGGATTCCATCAGGGCCATAGATACAGAGCTGGGAAGCTCATCCCTGTGGGGGTCTGTGGCCGCCACCAGGGGGCACCTGGATGGTTCCAAAGCCATGGACTGCAGCACTTCCACCACACCAGGAAGTGCAACCAGAACAGGAACCAGATACGCCTGGAGTGCTTCCGGGTGCAAGAGCCGCACTTCCGCCACACCAGGAAGTGCTGCCAGAAGATTATCAAGGAGCGCCTGGAGCACATCCAGGTGTGCCATAAAAGGGGCTGCCTCACTCCATTCAGTGAGCTGGAGTCTGGTGGAAGAGGACGGAGTGGAGTGGAGTGGAGTGGAGGCGGCAGAAGAAACAAAAGGACTGTGAGCATTGTGGCTAATTGTGCACTGTGGTATTGTGTTGAGGAATAAAACAAGTGTGGTTTGGACATCTGGCTGTCTCAGTGTCTGTTTGTGTCTGGGGCATCTTTCACAAAACATACATTAAACACACAACAGAACAATTCACCTTCAAAGACAACCAGTGAATTCAGAAAGTACTCAGACCCCTTCACTGTCTGTACACCTTATTGTGCTGTAAATCTGATTTAAAATGGGTACATTTGACATTTTTGCCCATCAATCCACACTCAATAACCCACAATGACAAAGTAAAAACATGTTTTCAGGAAGGTTTGCAAATTTGTTTAAAACAAAAACTGAAAACTTGTTTATATATGTATTCAGATCCTTAGTTTTTAGAAACCCCTTTGAAAGAAATTATAGCTTCAAGTATTTTTGGGTAGAATGTACAGAAAGTGAAGAGGTCTAAATACTTTCAGAGTCTGCTGTAAATAAATTATGAACAGAACTTGCCCATTAAAATAATTGACAGTGGAAAAGAAGAAAACGCTAACTGCAGTCAACAACATTCTTGGTGAAAATAGAGCTGAAAGGGGTCCACAATCAGTTAGATCAGTCAAGGTCAGACAAAGTCACAGTCACCATGACCTATGCCATCTGGCAATTCTATGGTATCATACGTACCTGCTGGCCTGTGTGATAAGCAGCACATTAAACCCTTTATTGATGAATCTTAAGTCTCACCACACACCTCTGGGGTCATTTCCCATGGGCTGGAGTAGTTGCAAGTGCCAAGAAGAGAAGGGACAGAAGAGGGGGATCTGTAATAGTTTATAAAGACTGCCGCAAATTTGAGCAAATGACTAACAAATACAGATACAATATGAATAGCTAATCAGCAACTCTAATCCAGGTATTCTACACTAAAGTAGTGAGTCGTCAGCCTGTATATAAAAGCTGATAGCAATGAGGCACCTCTTACACAAACAGGCAGGTCATTTCACACTTTGGGGGTCTTTATTTCTAAAGACTCAAACTCCCACAGTAGTTACACCCATCCTATTGCAATGTCTGTTCTGATATGAGTGTAATAATGAGTCCTGCTAATTAAACAGGACCAAAGCCATTTAAAGCTTTATGTTATAAGAGAGATTTTTGAAATCAGTCCTAAACTTAGCTGGACACCAGTGTAAAGACACCAGAACAGGAGTTAAGGAGTTGCAATTTCCTGTTCTAGTATTGATTCTGTCATTTTGAATTAATTGAAGGCTGCAAATAAAGAAATGTAAAACAGCCTGTGAATAATTCAACAGACTAGTCTACTGTACTTGAAATGTATTAATAGACTGTGGTCATTTTTTCTTATAAGTTTTTTTTCTCCTCAGTTTATTAATATTAGTATCAAATTAGATCCCTTTTTTGGTACAAGGAATCTATTTCTCTTAACTAAATTAAGTTTCAACATTCTGTTTTTATGGTGTATTTTTATTTTTGATCTGTTTTCACTTCTGTTTTGTCTTTTGTGGGAATTCCTAATTTGTGTATTAATTTTCTGGGACCCCGTCACTAGGAGGTTACGTAATTCAAGACCCCAGTGCTAATGTACAACGGGTTAAAAGGTAACCTTCTCTACGCTTTCAGTTTACAAATAATCCCTATTTTTGTGAACATTTTTGCATCTAAAAAATCCTCTTGATTCTCCCGGTAAATAATCTTGTTTTCTGAACTTTTTGACCTCGATTTTTGCCAAACGTCTTGGTGTTTGTTGCCTGAGCTTACGATCTCCTAGTTTTTGACTTTTTGCTTCACATCTTATCTTCTGATCAGTCTCACAAAGCCTGCCTCTGCTATTTAAATGCAGAATATCCAGTCCATTACCACATTTAATTATCTTGTATAAGAGAAGGAAACTCTTGCATCCCCAGAACACAGAGGACACAAAACTGGTACCAGACTTATATTGAGAATCCTTCATTCATTTAATCCATCTAATTGTATGTGGAATTTAAATTTTACCTTATAAATAACAACTTTGGAACCTTACATATTTTTCATTAAAAAAAAAATGAAATTTTGCTTTTAATTTATGTTGTGCCCTGATAACCACGTCAGCTTTCACCTTTCTGGAATGCTAAGTGAAAACGTTTTGACAAAAGTATAAACAGAACAAGGAGTTTAGCATAAAATGAATATACTATAAAGTCTGCCTAAATGAGTACCACATTAGAATCTATGACCTTCTGCTGAAGGTTGGGCAGATCGCCTTTTTACTCGAAAGTTTACTAGTATTACCATGTAAGACAAGACAACACTCTTGAGAGAAAGTGAGTGCTTCTCATACTTCAGTGACCTTCCATACATCATTTCTCCCTACAAGAAAATGTGAATCCAGTTGTCTTCTTGCTTTCACCTGCTAATAGACACCATATGGTATAAATCCAATAAATTAACTAGTGTGGGCGTATAAAAGAGGAGTGTGCCTAGCTGATGAGGAACGTAATAGGTCATTGCCATTGCTGAAAGTACTTTGTCTGAAGCAAAAAACTGTCAGGTGCCACCCCACTGGAAAACATGACACTTGTATCAGGAGGCTAACTTCGAAAGAAGGGGATGAGTTTGTTCTGATTTCCTCTGAAACTCATGCACAGACACTTTTTGATTTTACAATTGAAGGCCTCCACAGCAGATGCCGCACAGCACGAGAAAGGAAGCGGAGATGCCTCTGAACAGCAGATAGTCAGCTGCCAAATGTAACATGTAATAGATCACTCCACATTCCAGACTGAAATAAATCTACTAAAAATACTGTGTGATACCGAACTGGCATCCGTTTCCTTGTTTGTTATTCAGAAGTGTGTTGCTGGTAGATTTCAGAGATTGGCACAATTCTGACAGACTACCGGAATTGTTGCAATATTTTTTTATAAATGGCTTGTTCTTTACATTTTCAGTATGGGTCACCTTGGCCCAGTTCATTTTTATACAGGCCACCTCCTATGAAATAGACTCAAAACACAGTCCACGTGTAAATACACTTACAGGCATGACAGTGCCTAGGACAGGGCGTCCTTTGTGTCTTTGTGAACCCGGGGCTCACACATATCAAAGACACAGACAGACAGGCATATCGAACCATCTTCATGGACACCTGAAAAAGAAAAACTCTGTGGAACACTCAAAATTGAAATATTTGACCCAACACAATATTTATGGTACTGTATATGTAAGTTACAACAGAATTTATTGACATTTAGCAATTTGATAAGTTTTCACTGAGTTAGTAATTGTGCTGTGTCTCATTCTGAGTTATTTGATTGAGTGTTTATATTAGTGAACTCACATCTTTGCACACATTCAGGCAGACATAACAAAACAAAAGAGTTGAGATCAGGTTCAGTGATACCTTAAATGTATAAATCCACTCAAACTCAAGGGCACAGGACTTTTCCTATATACAGTCCCGTGAAAAAGTAAGTACATCCCATGAAATGCTTTTTCAGTTTTAATTGATGCAGACATTGTAAGACTTCATCTTCATTTAGGCCAGCGTTTTGCAACCTTTCTGCTGTCATGACCTACTTTTTTCCATGTAAATGTCTTTGTGACCCTGAATCGAGCGCGATCATCAAAAGTGTGGGGCAGATGCCCCTTGGTGAATTGAGTGGAATCTTCAGAGCGGGGAAGGGATCAACCACGACCCACTCACAACTCCATACCACTACAAATGATAACAACTGGCGACCCACTGCTGGTACCCCGTGACCTAGTGGTTGAGAAACACTGACTTAAAACAGTATCTCTAGTTATTAAAGGTGATGTAATTGAAAGGAAAAACAATGAAAATTTAACTTTACAGTAACTTATTGCAGGGGTCAGCAACCTATGGCACCTGTGCCAAATGTGGAACACGAATGATTTTCAATGGTACTCTGATTGAACTGAAATATAGTAAAAAATTATATTTTAATTACAGCACACGCGTTCGCACCCTCATCTACGTTTTGCGTATGCGACTCACACGTAAATGGAAACCATGTGTTCAGTGCAGGCCATGGTACGTTAAAACAAACCTTGTTATTATATTTTAATTACAGCACATGCATTCGTGCTCCACATCCCCACCTACGTTTTGCGCATGCGACTCACATGTAAAGGAAAACCATGTGTTCAGTGCAGGCCGAGGTACGTTAAAACAAACCTCGTTATTATTAAGTAATATACCGCCCAAACCATTCTAAACTCACACGTGCATTGACTACACAGTCTAACCCCCCAACCCCTGGACTTCCTTCTATCCATCAACTGTGCAATATTTAAATGGTACTGAATAATAACTGTAATATCTGTATACTGTACAATATCATTACTCTCAGGGTCCAACATCCACTACTCACTGCACATGATCATCATTATTGTGCAATATTTAAATTATGTGCAATAGTTATTTATTCTTTCCAGTATTTAAATAATGTGCAATAACTCGATTTAGTTATTATTCTTTCCATTTGTATATAGCGTTGCAGAACTTTTTTTTTTTGCCACTTATTGCACCATTTGTTTATTTGTTTATTTACTTGTTGTGTTCTACATATATGTCTGCACTGAAGGAGCTGCTTTTAATCTCATTGTACATGTGTATAGTGACAATAAAAGGCATTCTATTCTATTCTATAAAATGACTCATAAAAGATCAAATCTTGATGTTTGCTCTTTTCAAGACTCTTGGACGAATGAATATGGATTTGTACAACAAAAGGATGGTGCTGTGTGTGCGTTATGCTGTGAAAGTGTCGTGTGTCGTATGTCAAGTGTACAAAGATGTTATCAAACTAAAGATCAGTCCACGTTTAAAAATTCTGATGAGAAAAGTGAAGCTATAAAAAGAGTTGTTTCTGGCTTTAAGAAACAAACTGCTTATTTTAGTCAAATAATTGGAACCAAAAATAACACCACCAAATGTAGTTATAAAAAATTTGACAAAACATTCTTTTCATGTATTTTAAAAATGTTAACATTTTAAACATTTAAAACATTGAATGAACAATAATATAAGATCCGGTTATAGTGGGTTTCAAAAGTATATACTTTTGAAACCCATTATAACTGGACCAATTTTGATACTACTGTATATATAACAAAATTGGAAGAATTATGTCGGCATGCGGAATCACATTGTACCATAGGTTCAGCACGACACCACTGAAAGGTTGCCAATCCCTGACTTATTCAATGAAAAATGAACAGTTTTAGTCCATAGAAAAAGTGAGCTCACTCTTGGCTCTAATAGCTGGTATTGCGCCCTCAAGTCGGAGTTTTCTATAATTATAGCAGACATCGACTAGGTGAAAGTGTTCCCCACTCCTCCATGCGGAATTCACTCAGCTCTGTAATGTTTGAAGGGTGTCAAGCTTCCACAGCCCATTTCAAGTCCCCCCACAATATCTCATCTCCAGACTTTGATTTGGCCCCTCCAGAACCCTCCATTTCTTTCTTTTCAGCCATTCCTTTGTGGAATTGTTGGTATGTTTAAATTCATTGTTATGTTGCAAGGTCCGTTTTTGGTTGAGCTTCAATCTTCTGACAGACAGGCCCACTATCTCATGGTGTGCCCTCTAGTACAATGAAGAATCCATCCATCCATTATCCAACCCGCTATATCCTAACTACAGGGTCACGGGGGTCTGCTAGAGCCAATTCCAGCCAACACAGGGTGCAAGGCAGGAAACAAACCCCAGGCAGGGTGCCAGCCCACCACAACAAAGAAGAATTTCTAGTGGATTCCGCCAAACATGTCTTCTGGCTTTGTGGTCACTGTCTTTATGTCATCTGTCCAGAACACATTACTCAGGAAGTCCTGGTCTTTGTCTCAGTGCACAGACTTTAGTCTTGCCCTGATGTTCTTTCTGCACAGCGAAGGTTTCTTCCTCCTGGCACTCCTCCTGTGAAGATCTCATTTGTGCAGCTTCTTTCTAATAATAGATTCATGCATCTTTGGCATCTACAGTGGATCCAGTGATGAAATTCTAGACTTCCTAGAAACTTCTTTCAGCATCTTGAGTTCTGCTGTCAGGCTGAACTTACTGGGATGGCCTGGCCTGGACAAGTTGGCAGTTATTTAAAATCTTCTCCACTTGCAGATGATCTTCCAGACAGTGGAATGGTTGGATACCAACTGTTTAGAGATCTTCTTAAATTTGTTCCCAGGCTCATATAGCATGAATAACCTTTATTCTGAAGGCATCCAAGAGCTCTTTTGATCTGGACGTGGTAATAACACACACTTCAATAATAAAGAGCAAACCAAACTCAAAATGTCTGATCTTTAAATAAGTCAGAGTCAGACACGACCCTCTCTAATGATGTTCTAATTATTGGCACCTGATCTGGTGCACCCAATTCTAATTGAGGTACTGTATTTGAGGTAGTGGAAATGTAGGGATGGACTTACTTTTTTCCACATGTGAAACCTACATTTATGTTTATTTAAATTATACAAAAGAGTACCAAATACAAATGTGGCACATTGTTTTTTAAATTATATCGCTTTCATATTTAGATGAGGTTTAAATAAATATAAAATCTTGACACAATGGATGGCACAGAAGAGCTGGCATCCCAGCTGGGATGGATAACCAGTTACCCGACTGAAAGGCCCTAATAATAAACGGAGAACCTCAGTGGATGGACATCCAAGCTGGGGTGGTTGGTGCTCCTTTTCCCGAGTAGGATGACATAATGTAAGGACAGGTAAAGACTGTTTTACAGGGCTGCCTGACGTTGTAGTCGTGATGGGCAGCACTGCTGGGTTCCTTCGTTGCCGTCAGTTTGAGCTACCAGGACAGGATTTCTCCACTTTTAGGAGAATTCCGCGTGTCCTGAAAGTGCTTCCTGGGTGCAGTGCTCTGGCACCAAAACTACTCCCAGGTCTGGCATAAAAGAAATCGCTCTGCCTCACCAGGCCAGTCTGAGTCTTTAGAGTTATGCTGTGTTCCATTTACCTTGGACATCAGATATCAGAGCTGGGAATGATGTCTCACCCGCGGTTATCGAGTTTACAATAAAACATTCAGAAAACCAATATGAACGTGTCCAAGAAAACCTTTCTTGTGCTTTCTCCATCAGTATAAATAGCAGTTGGTAACAATGCATTACGGGGTATTTTGCATATCCAAACAACGTATCAACTTTGATAGACATTGGACAGTAATAGACAGAAGTGCTACAAAACAGTGTAATACTACAGCTCTCACTATTGTTCATGGTGTACGTCACCATTTTGGATTGATGTCATGATCTAAAGTCAGACAAACTTGGACTTGTCAGACCAGGCCCAAGTTTCTGAGTTGGAAATTTTGACTTCCCTCTTCAAATGGAACGCAGCATAAGCTCACCTGGAAGGTGTGGAGAAGAGAAGAAAAGAAAGAAGAGAAAAGGATTGTGTTGATGCTAATTAAAAGGAAAAAAATGGGATGAAGGTGTTTCTTTAAATTAAAATAAGTAGTTTGAATCTGGCACTTGTGCGATGAGTGGTTGTGCAGGGGGTTTGTCGCACCTTCATGACATTGATTCTCAAATGCACCACTTTGAAACAAACTGGAGAAATGAAGTGGCCTACGTGCCAAAGAGGACTAAATTAAGATCAAATGCTGCTCTCAGGATCCACGTCATTCTTGTCTGGAGACAGGGAGAATGAGTCATTTACAACTCAAGCCTTAAAATGCACCAAGAAACAATCAGTCCATGGATCAGGTTAAAAAAACAATTGTAGTGGAGCTCTTTCACTTTAATCAACATCCACAATAACAGGGATCTGCACAGAGACAGGGCAAGAACAAAACAGACTATAATGGAAATATTCCAAGGTGGAAAGAGACATCTGTCTGAATAGAGGAATGTTGTGGAGGTCTGCAAAGGGGAAGCCATGACAAGAAAAAATAACTTTTTGAACGTGTGGACAGGATGTTAAAAGGCCTACACATTGTGTGAGCAGGTCTGGATTTTGCATTGTGTCTGGATTGCAATTAAAAAATCAAAATAAGAAACATAAAAAAAAAACAAAAATGTCCCACTATTGTAATTTGAAGATATTTGTAGCACTCCGGGTGGGAGTCTGATAGGAGGCCACACAGGTGAAGCCTCACTAGAATAGTATGACGCCAGAGAAATCAAACCGCAATCCCAGAAGCTGTGAGGCGGCACTGTGTCACCATGCTGTGCTCTCTTCAATTATGTACAGCTACCATGCGTCCTAACAAAAGAATAATTGACTAAACAAAATGGACATTCATCTGATTAATATTAGAAAAGAAAATTAGCTTAGATGGAATGGCCATTGTCTTGAAAACTGGAGAAAAATAAACACATTTCTGTTTAGAAAGCCATATCTGAGAATTTGATGTAATATTATGTTATAAATAGAGCGGGGTCTGTCCTTGGCCTGAGTGAGGGGGCTTAATAAACATACAAAACCTGCTAATGGATCAGCATTTCTTTAAAAGAAACAAAAAAAATCACACACACAACCACTTACTTCACATAAGAGCAATGCACTTGCCACCACTTTAAATTCATCCACTCAGCCCACCATTGTCTTTACCCTCTTTATCCACTTTCAGATGATATGGGTCAGGGCTTCTTTTGACAGCAGTGGGTACTGTCATAACGACACACGTTGACTGGCATCCCGGCTGGGGTGGATGATTCCTTACCTGGCTGGGAGGTCTGTACAGGTGCTCCTCACTTAAAGATCTACCTGCTTAACGACCACACGGACGTATGACCAGCTCTCCAACCAGTAATTCGAAAACTTTGGTCATAGAAACAGCAGTGTGGTGTCTCAGCGTCAAGCATCTCATCTTGTATCACCATTTCTCAGTCTCGTTCCCACAGCAGGTCAGTTTTTACTATACTAACGCTCTCAATCTCCAAGACCACATATTTTGTCTATAAATTTGTACTTTATTGTGTACTCCATTGTACAAGGTGTCGGCGAAAAGAAAGAGCATGACTTCAACTGAAGGAAGCGCCAAGAAACAAAGGAAGTCTATTGCTTATAGACCAATTTGCTACTTATGTGAAGGAACGATGTCTGTATGACGGAAAGAGAAGGATGGACGGTGTAGAAAAGGCGCTATATAGGCGCCTGACCCGGCACAGAATGACACAGAGGCACGTATAAAACACACAAGGGCTTTTATTTTTCTTCACCCGTGGGCGCACGTCTTCCCCGTGACCCACAGGCAATACACAGTCCCAAAAGCACAATCCCAACAACAACACACTCTTCTCTCTCCCACCACTCCTCCGCAAGCTTCGTCTCCTTCCTCCCAACTCTGGCTCCCTGAGTGGTGGTGGCTGGCCCTTTTTATACCCCACCTGGAAGTGTTCCAGGTGCTTGATCACCTGATCCTAATTGCATTTCCAGGTGGGGCTGAAGATTCGACCAGCCGGGCTGCAGACATGCAGCTCCCCCTAGTGGCCATCCGAGCCCCCAACCAGGCTGTGGAGGACTCCATCTCCCATGGAGCCATGCGCCAGGTTGGGGAATCATCGTCCGCCAGGGAGTGCTGCCACCAAGCGTCCCGGGGGAGGTATTGAAGTGTCTATGGCTGCTCCCCCGGAACAGATGCAGTAGGGGCGTCCCTGCCAGACATGGGACCCGGCTGTCCTTCACAACGGGCATTCCAACTGTGCTGGGTAGCAGTAACTTTCCAGGTCAGGAGTCAATTACAAGAGAAGGATGGAGGGAGACTGCCTCCCAGGGCCATGTGCACCCCAGTATCCCTCTAGTATGACTTCCAGTTGTACACCAACATGGAAAAACCTCAAAGAGAAAACAGCAGTAAAGAAAAGGAAAGGAAAGAAAAATTTACTTAAACTTCCTCCACATACCAGAAAAAGCCTAACTGGAAAAGAACAAAGCATGGCCAACACCAAACCATGAGTACACCTATTTCAACTTCAGGAACAATTGATTATAACTTAGTAGTTAGGATAAAGCCAGCTAATGCATCATGGTATTGGTATCACTGTAAATGATAAGTTCTAGCTGTCATAAGTTTCTTCTTAAATCCAGTGAGAAAGTGCAGAGCAGCATCTCACAAATGCACAAACTGTTTGTGGGGGGAGATAAACCAGTGTAGACTTCCTGTGAGCAAACAAACACCCCATGCAGGCAACAGAAGTTTACTAACTAGATAAAGGACTCAGCCATCTTGACCACATGAATTGAAAGATCTGAATTCATAAGTTATGTGCCTTTTTTCTATAGGAGAGAAAAACTTTAGCCAAGCTATCGCAATTTATGTTTTGTGTTGCTAGTGATTGTATTATTGTTTATACATTGTCACATACACGCGCTTGGGGGCAGCCATAGGGTCCAGATGGTAGGGGGTTGGAACGGATTACTAAGCCCTTTTTTCCTCTCCAACCAGACCAAATGAAGAATTTCTCACCTCAGTCCCAGGCAACGGCACTTCCGGCTTCCCAAGATGGCGACACTTCCGGATCCCTTCTGATGATCTCACTCCCGGCTCACAACGATGATGTCACTTCAAAAACTACTTCCATTTCCTTTATGGTTCTAATTACTTCTTGCCCTTTTTCCATATGAATGTATTCTCTAATTGTCAAATGTGTACCTCAATTTTGACAATAGCAACAGTCCTTTTGTTTAATTGGAACACCGACTTTATACAGGGAATTCCCCCAACTCTTCTCTTTTGTGTTTATCTCTATTTTGTTCTTCACAACATATAAATATATTGTGACCTGTGGAGAGTGTAGCAGCACCCCAAACACCAGACACAACCTCACTGGCACAAGTCCCAGTGCAAAAAAAATGCTTTTATTTTAACAAATACCTCCAAAACATTCTTCTTTTGGAACACAACACAAATTAAAGATTCTCTTCTCTCCTCTTTTTCTTCACTCTTCCCATGCTGAGCTTTGTCCCCTTCTACCCAACTCCAACTTGCCTGGGTGATGTGGAGGTGCTTCCCTTATGCCAGGTCCTGGAGTATTTCCAGTGCTACAAAATTGCAGTAAGAACCTTTCAAGAAGGAGGAATGCTCCTTCCCACAGATCTCCCTGGCGACTCCTATGAAGCCCAAAGCTGACACCCATTGGGGCTACAACTCCTATGCAGCCCTGCAGGTGTGCACATGGGAGATCCACCACAGAGACGCTGCCAACTAACACACTTGGGGAGCTCATCTCTCTGGGAAGCTGCTTCCTTCCATCAATCCATTATAAAGGTGACCTCAGGTAGGAATCCAGGTAAGGAATCATCCACCCCTGCTCATCCATGTTCTCTGTGACAATATCCAATCCAATATTCATCTTCTATCATCCTTAAGTTATAAATAAATTATATTATTTGGTTTATTTGTTGAAAAAGAGTCTATTACCAGGTCTGAACCAGAACAGAGAAAAGTGAAAGTGTTTAATGTAGACTTTCGTCCATTTGTGAATCTCATTCATAAATTGTGCAGATCTCATTATATTTCTGCCGTCCCATCTGGAAGGAAAAACAGAGATCTTTGTGAGAAGCTAAAATTCTCACATTTTCTACATTAATGTGGTGCCCCTGGGCGGGTGTGCTACTAAACATTTTTATTTAATTAATTACTGGCATTGCCAAAGGAAACACTGATAATTAATCAATTGAATGAGTAACATCAATCAATCAGTTCTCCTTCTTCTTTGTACACCACACAGCATTTTTCTCCACGACAGCAAGTACATCATAGTTATATAACTCCAAAAACTCCAGCTGAGGCCTGTGAAGGGTAATTAGATCAAATGTTTAAGTCATATTTACTGTAAATTTAAAATGTTACAGTATTTTAAATGGCTGTCTGCTCAGAAACATCATGCAGAGGCATGGGGTGCTTGTGTTTGCACCCAGGTTCAATTCCTGATTGCTACTTGTTCTTGTATGAAGTTTTCATTTTATCCCAGTCTTAATGTACATTAATCCGGGAAGGTCCCATCTTCCTGTGCTATTCTGGAGCCATGCAGCTAGAAGGGACTGGTGCATGCGTGCTTGTGATTGTGTGACATCCCATTCAGAAGTGACTCCTGCCTTGGACTCTGTGCTGTCAGGATAGGTTTCAGCTCCCCAATACACTTAAGTTTAAAGTTGAGTTTAGATTATGAGATGTGCTTTGAATGCTCATCTGCTCAAGTCATATATTTCTAATATAATCTGCCATAGCAGTTCATATGCTACTAAATCAATAACAATGATCTATGTTACATATATTTTCTTAAATAACACAGCAAACTTTATAAAATCCTCCATACAAATGCCATGCTTTGAAGGCTAAAAATGACGGGGAAGCATTTTCATTTTCCATAAATAGTGCATCACTGCCCCCTACTGGCTACAAAAAGCAATAAATAGTGCAAACTGCCTATTTAAATGTTCAGCTGAGCTGTTTCATTGCATTAAATTAAGGATCTTTATTGTCGTATACACTGTATGGTGACACAGTTAAGGAGAGGTGGGGACAGGGAAGTACATACAGGCAATAAGACATTAAGATGATGTATAAATAAATAAATACAGTAAACAAATGGGAGTAGCAGAGGACTGGCCTAATGTAATATATGGCAGTACAGATGTAATATGCAGTAAAATCACACAAATAACCAGCAGGTGGGTACATTACAAGGCAGGTAAGATCAGGCTACTGAGAGTTCAGTGACCTTATGGCTGAAGGGAAGAAGCTGTCCCTGAAGCGAGTGGAGCAAATGGTGAGGCTCTGGTAGCGCTTACCAGAAGCTTTCCACCGTATTAGCTAGTCTTCCAATATTATGTCAAATTGGTTACAGTAGTACATGAAATAGCTACAAAAAAAGCAATATTAGTTTATTACCAATGCTAACTAAGAACAGCCTGCTTAATCCTAATCAGTAGGTATTCAAGATGGGCCATTCCACCAAGATGGCTCTACTTACCATTGTAGATGCGTTACAGCTGGTTAGTTCTACCAACATGTCATCTGTTCTGATCCTGCTAGATCTCTCCTCTGCCTTTGACACGATCAACCACCAGATCCTCCGTGCCACCATCTCTGACCTTGTCATCATTAAGACTACTCTCAGATGGTTTGAGTTTTACAAGACTCTTAGGTAGATCCTATCATGTGTCCAGGTGAAGAGAGATGTCATGCTGGCTCATTATCACTATTACCCACAAAGTCTGTTCACAACCTTGATGAAAGGCATCTGGGGATGCTTCTTCTGCATGGCAACAAATCTCAGTCCAGACTCTTTGCATGGGTAGTTCCTAGCTGGTGGAACAAGTTGCCCATCTCCATCAGAACTTCTGACTGGATTGAAGACTTATTTTTGGTGAATTTCTGACCTATTGATATTGGCTGTTAGGTCCTCATAACCTAGGAAGTGTAACTCGCTTATATTTTGTTCTGAGCTCTTCACTTGTGGTGATCAATATTCTTCCCATGTCCTATAGCATTTGCTCCTACACTGTCCACCAGACTGTTGTTTACTCAATTATGTTGACCTCTTTAGTAAGTGGCCTTGAATAAAAGCATCTGAACCAGGCTGTCATTCCTTCCACACACCTCACCGCAGTCACACTGCCCTCACACATATCCTGCACCACCCTCACATACTTTTCTGCTACTCCCGACTTTCTCATACAGTACCATAACTCCTCTCTTGGCACCCTGTCATACGCTTTCTCTAAGTCCACAAACAAGCAATGTAATTCCTTCGGGCCTTCTCTGTACTTCTCTATCAATACTTTTAAAGCAAACATTGCATCTGTAGTACTCTTTCCTGGCATGAAACCATACTGCTACTCACAGATCGTCACCGCTTCCCTCGGCCTTGCATCCATGGCTCTTTTCCATATCTTCTTGGTGTGGCTGATCAACTTCTATACCCCTGTAGTTGCTGCAGCTCAGCACATCTCCCTTATTCCTGAAAATTGGTACCAATACACTTCTCCACTCCTCAGGCATTGTCTTGCTTTTCAAGATTTTGTTAAACAATTGAGTTAGAAACTCTACTTCCATCTCACGTAAACATCCAATCCAATCCAATCCAATGGGCAACCCTACCTCCCTCCATTCTCACCACATTCCACAGGAGCACCATCAAGGGTTTTTAACCATCTGGTTTGGGAACTGCAGTGTCTCTGACTGCAAGGTCCTACAATGGAAAGTACACACAGGAGGAAAGACCATTGGGACCTCTCTGTCCTCCATTAAAGACATCTTTATCAACCGTTGTACCCACAGAGCTATAGCATTGTGGGGGACCAATTTCAACCATCCCACGGCGTCTTTGTCACACTTCCAACTGGCAGAAGGTGCCATGGCATCTGAATCAGTTCTGCCAGGTCCTGTAACAGTTTCTACCCCTTACCTGCCCTGACTATGAACTCTGTGGTGCCCACCTGTCCTCACATCTACTCCTACTGATTTATTTATATGCAGTAGATTTGTTACTACTGTTATCTTTATTGTTAGTTGTTGTCATCATTAAATTATTTATTACTGTTTGCTTATTTGCCTTTAATTTATTCATTAATCTTCTAGTATAATATAATATAGTATATTAGACAGCTTTAGGTAGACTTTCTTACTCCAGAGGGAATTTTGTTTGCAGTATGAGAATACAAAGGTTGACACATCATTACATAAACACAAGAAAATAACCAAGACACAGCAACTGGCAGTCAGTGTTACCAGAGGCAGGCACACTCAGGATTAGAACAAATAAGAAAAATGATGGTAACCTGTACACAATAATAATCCAGAATTCTGCAACACCCTCAAAGTAACAGAATTCAAAACTCTTATAGCTCTAACAATACAAGACGTCTTAAATCTGCTGCTGTTTACACTCAGCGGCCTAAATGTGTACAGAGAATTTAAATCTATGTGTCAATCCAATCTCAATCACATTAAAGTAAATCGTAGTGTTAAAGCTAGCTGTAAGTCATATAAGAGTTGAATATTAAAGGGTCATGCCTGTATTTTTTATTCTCCTAAATAACTAGAAAACCACTGTGAACCACCATGGAGAGCTCCAACAGGCAGAGACACAAGTTCCAGGCACAGTACATGTTTATTCACGTGGGAAACGCTTTGTGCTCACTCCTCACTTCACAGCACAGCTCAAGCACCAATAATACAGTCCTTTTCCTTTTCCATGATATTTTGTTACCAGCACTGATTAAGAAAAGCTGTTGTGTGGCTTGAAGAGGCTGCTGTTTCATTCAATACTTGTGTCCGTGTTACTCCGCATTCCTGGGCAGCTATATTTCATGCTACTGTAGGCTGCAATACTGTGTATGTGGATGGTACGACAATGAAGCCACTTGACTTGAAATACTGAATGGTGTTGGAACCCGAGGCATAGCGACACTGTAGGCAAGGCAGGTAATCCCCTGAACTGGGAGGGTGGGGACGACCACCAAGGGCATTCATTTACATATCTGAATTACAACAAGAAATGTTCAGGAAAGTCCTTGAAGCATAGCATCAACACACAACAACACAATCATAGACCCCCTTTAAGGGGGACCCCAATCTCAATTGCAAGAACACAACTTTTTCTAGGAACATTAAATGCCAATTTCATAAATCATGAAGAGTATTTACGTGCTTGAACCAATATTTGGACTGACTCTGTTTGTTTAGACATGTTGGCCTTTCTGATTCAGCTTCAGTCTCTCCAGACCCCACTGTAGTCAGTGAGTGGGTCGAAATCAACAGCACCAGTTCATCCATAGAGTGATGGGTAACAGTGGGACAGGGGACTAAGCAGTCAAAACTGAGTCACCTCTGGTGTTAGAAGCTTTTCATCTTTAACACAGATAGATAGATAGATAGATAGATAGATAGATAGATAGATAGATAGATAGATAGATAGATAGATAGATAAAGATACTTTATTAATCCCAATGGGAAATTCACAAATTAAATGATTAAATCTTACCTGAGATTTAAGACTTGCCAGGACAGACTTTCAGCCTGAGCTCTATTAGAAAGACATCTTTGGACGTTTTTGGACCTGGGGGATGTAGTGGCTCAGGGGGCTGCATTCGATGTAGCCAAAGCCTGTAAACAGTGATTTTGAAAGTTACATTAATACTTTTAATAGCTATTTTTGTTTTTAAAAATTTTACTGTGTTCACTTTTTATTTTTTTAAATGTTATGATGTACAATCTGAATTTATTTTTAATACAAATGCACACCTTACATTTATTTACATGTTATTTGCTTTTTATATATTTAGATTTTTAACTTATTCTATTATTAGTGTTTCTATTTTCTACACAAAGGTATTTATTGTGGTGTTTTACTTATAGCATGTATTTTTCACTAAATTAAAATGAAGGATCTGTATTTATTACATGCTCCCCGTTGATCTTATTTAGACTTTGGGCTGAAACAATTGTAATACATTTTACCTTGTCGGGACTCGACGGAGGGTGAGTTGGAGCGTCCCAAGAAGTCCCTAGAATCGCCTCTGGTGGGAGCACAAACGCCGACACATTTGCGGATGTTGTACGCTGCTGCTCTTCGCTTCATTCTCTCCTTCGAATTTTGGAGGACCGCCTCTGCACGGGCCGGACAAGTTATCGAAAGCAAATAAGGATGTCGACCTGTTAGGACAGTAGATGGTGCTGTCGGTTTTTGCGACGCCTTTTCTGCTCGTGCCGCTCTTGCCAGTCGGAGGTGTGTGCTCTCGTTGTTGGTTTCCCGTGGTCACCGAGCCCGCGTCTGCACGCGCCGCCTTGACTGTAAACAGAGCGCTGGTGACTGTTAAGAAGCCCGCCTGACAGCTACAGTTGGGAAACGGTGTGCAGTTAAGCAGTCCCAATCAACGGTTTTCTGGAAATGGTTTTATTTCCTTTGCAGCTTTTTAGAGAACGGTTAAATATAAAAGAAGGACACTAGGAGATTTAGTAGTTTTTGTTTAAGAAAAAAAAATATTTCAAGACAGGGTAGGCACCTACTTCATCTGCAGTGCTTTGCAGCTGTGTGGCGGGCAAAGCGGCGGGAGGCAGCGGACACCCAGCGACATGGAAGCAGATCCCTTCGTGTCTCCAATGCTGCATTTGGATCTGTACAATTTTGAGTCGACGGAAGCGGAGGGCAGCCGCTACGTCCTCACGAGCCCCCGCTCCCTTGAGGCCTGCGCCCGCCACGGCGTCAGGCCCGTCGAACTTCTGCACAAGCCGCTGTCGGAGTTCGTAGAGGAGAACCCGGACACTCCGCTGCGGGTCATCACGGAACTCTACGAGGTACACGAAAAGGGGCGGCGGCGAAAACTACGCGAGTGCCGTGAGGAGAGATTGAGAATCATCGCGGAGGCAAAAGACAGGAGGGCTCCAGATTCTGTCGCGGTGTGCTCTTTGAGCCAGGTCAAGACCTTCGACGGGTCGGGAGCCACCAGAAAGCAGACCCCTGATGCCGATTTGCCTGTAAGTGTCGGTAAGACTGTCAGTCAGAGGAGAGACACTGCAAATCATTTAGAAATGAACGGTGCAGTCGGATACAAAGAAAAAAAGTTTTCCAAAACTGATGGAAAAAGTATTGATTTTCAAGTTTATACAGGCAAGAGCTACAGTCTGGGTGATTTGACCCATTCATTGGAAACTGAAAGAACGATGGAGAAACTATTGAGGGAAGTCAGGAAAGACACAAGTGTATCTGTCCCAGAGAGGGATCGCAAAATTGCTGCTCTGATGTTGGCCAAACACGAGGAGGAAAAGTCTCGTCAACAGCTGAGACGCACTGCCGAGCAGGCATGGGAGGAAGGCAAGAAGAAGGAAAAGCTTCAGAAGATGAGGCTGGAAAAGCAGAGAAGGCAACAACTTGGCCACAGTATGGAGAAGTGGCAACGAGATCTTGATTTTCGCAAAAGCAAGATTAAGCAGGAAGAGGATTATCTGATTCAGATGCGAAAACGAGAGGTTGAGATGCAAGAAGAAAAGTGGAGGAAGCTGGCTGAAGAGCAAGAGTCCAGGCGACTTGGCAAACTCGAACTGACCCGGTATGAAGCAGAATGTAAAAAACACAACCAAGAGGAGATGTTGAAAGAGAAAGACCAATCTGAGCAGCAGTCCAGAGAGATGCAGAGCGTAGTGGCACAGGAAAAAATGTTTCGTGCCTCCCAGAGTAAACTATTAAAGGAAATGCGACAGAGAAAGAAACTCCAACAAGAAAATGAGCATCATAAACTGAAACACCAGCTTCTCAAAAGGGAAGTTGACAATCAAATGAAAGCAGAGGAGCTTCTCTTGAAGATGGCCATGGAGAAGAAGCTGCTTAAATCCCAAAAGAATTACAAACGACTGGTGGCAGAAAGGGAGAAAATGGTCCAGGAGAAGGCCATCCACGAGGAGAAGCAAACCATTTTGGCCAAGATCCGAGCTGAGAAACTCGAGCAGGAACAGAGAAAGCACAAGACAAGTCTTGCTCTTGAGAAAGACAAAAAGATTCAGCAAGCACTCGAATCTGTAGACGAAAAGGTGCGCCAGAAAGCCATGAATGCCAGAAAAGTCAACCAAGAGAAGGAGCGGTCTCACCACCTTTTGAAACAGAAGCTGGAAGAGGAGGAGGAACTGCACCGGCTAGAGGTGAAAGGGGTCATTGAAAAGAAGGATAAAAAGAGTGAACAGATCCTGCGAGAGAAAGAGGCCACCATAGAAGAGTCCCGCAAAGTGGCCAGAGCCTCGTTCCAAATGAGGGAGAAGGTAAGGGAGCAGATTAACAGTCGCTCCTTTGACCAGATGGCTTTGGAAGCCCAGTTGCGTGCAAGTCTCACTAGAACAAAACTGTGAAACATCAGCAGCTATCCGCTGAGAGCCATCCTGAACCAAGCTTCAAACAGAAATCATTTGAAAGCTCAATCCTGTATATTGGATCTTTAAAGAGGCCAACAGTGAGAGAAAAAAAAACTTTGCCATCTGTTTACCGGCTGTGTGTATTTGTTTAATAATGTTTACTAAAAATCAGTGACTTCTGCATTCCTTCGAACCTTGTAATTACTTGGCCAAAAATCTCCATTGTTATTTCAGTGTTTTCTACTTCGTATTTGATGATATTTTTGTAAGGAATGCAAAGAGTGCAACAGCCATGTTTTGTCTAGTGGTTGATTTAAAACCAGTCTGTATAAATTGAGACACCTTGACATTGCTGCTGTGATACATGGGAGACGCCAGAATTCAGTAATCATGCATTGTCACAGCATTGTGTTCAGACTATTGGTAGTGAAACTCAACGGTGTGTTGATTTTCTTTTTTTTTAAGGTGATCTGGATTTTTTAATGCACAGACCTTTAGTGTTGCCGTCAGTTCATATTTACAGCTCTGTCATGATTGGTATCAGTACATGTATAAGGTAGTTAATATTTTCTTGGTAAAAGCAAGGCTTTGATGAGACATTAAACCACAATGTGCATAATTAGTATTAGTAGACATCAAACGTGTTAATGTTAGAGTGCATTTACCCCTTCATAAGAAAGTATGTTTATGTATGCGGTCACAACCTACTCCTATTTGATGTCTCTAGGACACAAATTATGGTTTCCATTATAGACAAAATTCTACAATAAATATTGCAATAACAAGAAAAATCATGTGCACAGTACAAAGGCTATCTCATCCATTACTCTGACTTTCGCTATCAGTAGTTCTTGATGCCTCTGACATGTTTGATGAAGTAATCTGAGATGTCCAAACCATTAGACTCCAGCACCTCTCCAAGCCTACTTATTGTAACACATTTCACAAACTCTGTGTGTTCTGTCACAAGTATTCAAAGATGCATATTAAAAGAGAAACAGAGGCTGTTAAACTGCTTCTTCTAAAGCTTTTTCCACTTTCATGTGGGGACACAATATTGGACCAGCCTCCTCCACTCTCATCTGTTGTACACTTCCTTGCCTGACACCCCTTTATCCCTTACATTCCCCCTTTCACTCAGTCTGTCTACTTTCTCTTTGGCTGTCATCTTCTCCTCCGTCCTGATACCTCCATGTTCACGATTCCTCTCCGCAAATTGTTTACCTCTGTTTTCATGAAATTCCTACACGAATTTAACCTTCTTTCCTGTATTTTGTTAAAGATTTCCCCAACTTTAGCTGTACCTCTTTTTCTCTCATTCCTGATCTTATCAGACTTTGTTACTCCACACATCCATCTCAACAGCCTAATTTCTGTAGTTTGCAGTTTCCTTTCATGCACATTTTTAAATGCCCAGATTTCTGATTCATACATCAATACTGGTCTAATTACTGTTTTATAAACTTTAAACAAACATGTTTTTAAATTTTGTTCCTAGGGTTACCATTGTCATATGTGCAGAGTACAGTGAAATTCTTACTTGCATGTGCTAATTAAGATGCAACAGTGAATTTAACAATATTAACTGAAAAGTTCTGTTCATGTATTACTCCAGCACTGAAATAGACCTTTTGACTTAAGTAATTTTATATTTCTTCTTTAGCAGCAGCCTTTTGTTGTTACCTCCTGTTCCACAGTTTGTCCTTTGGTCTTGCACAGGAGCACAAACCTGGTACCTTTACTCATCCATACGCTTCAATAAGGCTCATCCATGCGCTTGAATAAGGCTCATAAGCTGACAGGTTGTCTCTGACTTTATTTTACATCTTGAAAATAAAATAGGTCAAAATAATGAGTATGTAAATGAGCAAAACAAAAACAAAAGGGGGCTTGCTAAACTGAAAATGGCAAGGCGTTTATTTTCTGTAACTAACTGTTATCAGTTTTTCAGTATTTAAGAGCAAAGATGGTAGTAGTTTTGGAGCCAGCAAAGTAAAAACCTTAGCTAGAGGGCAAAGTGGAGTGTCTAATTTACCAGTTATGCAAAATATGTAATCTCATTTTAGAATAAAAAGTAAGCACGTTGTAGGGCCAAACACAAATTGTGAAACATGATTTTGCCTACCATTTGTATGTGCTTTGTTTTTTTATTTGAAAAATGTCAAGATGGACTCCTATCAAGTTATTTATCCTATTTTGTTTTATTATTAATATACACTACCAGTCCAAAGTTTACACACATCCAGAAGTTTTCATATTTTTCTTAGAAATGTATACCTTTTCTATCAAGATACCATTAAATTGATTTAAAAATTATAGCCAATACATTACTAGTGTTTCTAATGGCTATTACTGCTTGAAGTGACTAATTTTTTTTTTTTTTTTTTTGAATTCACATATGACAGTAAAGCCACATTTTCAGTAGCCATTCCTTTAGTGTGCTAATAGTAAATTCCCTTAGCACATCCTTAAGTAGCCATACTTAATTGCCAATTGGTTACTAGAAAAACCCTTTTAATTGCAGAGCACTCCTGAATCCAGTTACTCTGTTGACACCTTTCTTAAGAAGGCTGTTACATCTTGCCATTTTTTAACCTAGAACTGAACTTTAGGAATGCCAGTACCTTGCAACCGAAGTGAACAAAATAAAACGTTTTAACACTGCTAATGCAGTTACAAACTTTTCTCTAATAACTAATCAGTCTTTATACATGACAAATTAAGGATAACATAAGGGAGTTGACTAGTAGGACCCTGAATGAATGACTGCTGAAAATGGGGCTCTTCAGCAATATGTGAATAATAAATTAAGAAAGCAGTAATTTCAAGCAATAATACCCATTAGCAACACTAGTAATGTCTTGGTTGTATTTGTGGATCAATTTACTGGTATCTTGATAAAAAAATACAATTTCTACCAAGAACATGAGCATTTCTGGCTGCATCCAGACTGTTGACTGGCAGTGTATGTAGTTGTTTTTTTTATTTTATTTTTTTAATAATGAATATAAGCTTTTTAGGCTCCTTCAGTGATGTATTCAGATCACTTGATTCTGGGCTGTCTGACAATTTCTTTAAGGTACTGGTTATTCAAGTAGTCTGCAAGGTGACAGACATTATGCTATTATCAAAACCATTTGACAACTCTGTAAGGCAGTTTTTCCTGCTGTGTGTACAAATACTTTTTTTCACCCACATTTTGACAACCTTAAAAAATGTATCTGGATGAAAGATTAGGCCAGCAGTGCTTTTAGCTAACCAAGCAAGCTGGATGTAGTGAATGGTCTCTTCTCTTTTGTTAACTTCTTATATTAATGCTGTAGTTCTAGCCACCATAGTGATGCACTACCTGAAATATGAATGACACTTCCAGTGGCACATGAATGATTCTATATTGAAAATAATGTATCTGAGTTGTGATTTCTACAAAAGTAATTAAACCTGCAGTTTGGCTGCCTTGTGGATCCAGCATCCTGGGTTCAAACCTCACGCCTGGATATCAATTATGTGGAGACTGCACGTTCACCTCGTGTTTGCATGGGTTTTCTTCCTGCATCCCTAAAAATATGCGTATTGGGTTAACTGTAGATTCCAGATTGGCCGTGTATGGTGCGGTTATGTGTTTGAGTGGGCCTTTCTGTGGACGTTGGTGCTCATGACCCTGAATTAAATGAAGTGGGTTGAAGAATGTTATGTTATTTAAACATGGTATTTTCATTATAATTTTTATATTCATTTGTGTATATATTGTTACAACATTTAAGTTTTACAGTTTTGATAGATATTACATTCTTTTATCAGTGAGTTATCAAGGTAATTATGATTAATTTGAATTGTGTGTGATAATTGTATTTTTGTATTATTCATTAATAAGGTGTAAGATACAAAGTTTTATGGCATTATTTTATTATTGAATTAGGGCATGAGATGTTCTTGACATTCTCAGTATTTACTGTGGCATGTACTGTATGACACTTTATCATTTGTAACTTTAGGTGGCCTTTTTCTAATTTCATGTTTTCATGAACAAGATTGTATGACTAGTTCAACCCTGAAAACAGGTCCAGGCAGCTTGTGCTGCCTAAACTTCATGTGATGATGCCAGAAGAAAGGAGTGAATGGGATGAATGGACAGTCTGGGTGTGAGTAGTGAGTCTTCTCTTCACTGGAGATCAGATTCTTGAAAGTGTTGTGTGTCTGGAATTCTTCTTGTAAAATGCATTTCTGCAAGAGTAGAATTTAGTGTTTTTAAGTCAAAATGTCATAATGGTGAAGAGGACTATGTCAGATTCTCCATATCTTGATAATGTATTCCTGATCTCAGGGTTGGACTGACAAGAAGACTTTATGTAATATGTTGCAGACAAGGTATAAATATTTTTAAATTATTGGTAAATGGCATGTTTCGTATATAATATGTGAATTTGTACTATTTGAATATTTTAAAATATGGAAATTAAAATGTATATTTTAAAATCTTAAAAGCAGAATTTGTTTACTTTAACTGTCCATTAGATGGCACTATAGATGAAGTGAAAATGAGTCAGGGAAGCAGCAGGTAAAATCCATCCATTTATAATAAAGGGAGAAGGCCTGAAAGGAGTAAGACGGTCCATCTCACAAAAGAAAAGTCTGTGGACACACTCCTGACTCAAATCTATAGTCAGCTGAACTCTGGGAAATGAAAGTGCAAGTTAACGCCAGCTTTGAGTAATCTTCTTTTCAGGTAAGTCAGGCCACTTACTTTGGCATTGTTAAGGCATAGTAATAATTTCCTCAAGGACAAAATCTAAACAATAGTCCATTTTAATCCTGTGAAAAATCTCAAATTCTACCCTGCTTACCATAAAAGATAAGTGATATTTGTTTCCTTAGCATTTTAAAGCTTTCACTTTTTGTGAATATGCTGTTCGGTTAGCTGTTACCTATTTCACTTTAAAAGACTGTTACCATGCTCAGTACTTCTGTTCTCCTTTCCTAAAGGTTTCCTGGTGTTAGCAGTGGGCCTAAAAGCAGTGGTTCTCAAGGTCAGTCCAGGTTGGCGGGGGCCCTTTGGCTACAGGCTTTTTTTTTCCCTCCAACCAGTCAGTGAGTTGTTTTAATCTTTTGATTGATCTCATTGTTTAATTACCTGCTCTTTTTACTTATTTTTCTATTTGACATTCAGAAATGTGCATTAGTCCTAAGTTTACATGTATATGAAATTAAGGCATTTGCATTTTTGCAATATCTTTAGAAGCTTAACTTTGTCATTTTCCTTTTAATTCACCGTTTCTGTGTAGTTTGTCCTCTTAATTTAATCCAAATACTGACAATTAATAAGAAGCATAGCAGACACCAGGTTTCATGACACCAGCTACTAAAAGGCAGGTATTTTATTACTGCTTCTTGTATGCTTTTTAGTAATTAATAGCATAAATAACTAGAAAAGAGCAAAGTACTGAAAAGCAAAAAATAATTGTTTTTCAATTCCTACTTTGTTTAGTCAAAATTCAGAATAATCAATCTAATTTCTGGATTGATATAAAAAAATTGGTAGATTCAGCTTGTTTAATTAATGTAGGAGTCTAGTTAAAGAACGAAAATGGGATAAAAATCTGCAGCCACAGGGGGCTTTCCAAGACTGAACTTGAGAATGACTGGGCTAAAGTATTAGACTGAAACGTTAAAGGCTACTGGACTAAATGCCTTTCAGAGAGCCTTGGTATCACAAGTCCCTCCTAATCCACTAACAGCTGTGTTTAGGGTACTTCCAGATGGCTTAAAGTGGAGAAAGACAAACAAACTGTAATTGCCTTTACTACACTATTGGTACGTAAACTTATCTTGCTCAGCTGGAAGAATCCTAACTCTCCTCTCTTAAGTCAGTGGGTCAATGATGTGATATACTATCTAACATTGGAAAAAATCAAATTCTCACTTAGAGGATCTGTATAAAGCATTTTAAAAACCTGGCAGGATCCGATCAATAACATTGTAGAATAAGCTTTTAAATTGAGGAAGCAGGTTCTCTCCCCTCTTTTACTCCATTTATCTTTATTCATTTATTAATTTATCTATTTATTTATTTTCACTAGCTTATAGTTTTACTCTGCTGGCCTAGCTCTATTTCTTAGGGGTGGAGGTTGATTTGTTTCAAACCTTTTTTTTATCTTGAGTTATTTGTATGGAATGTTATTTGATTTTAATAAAATTTAAAAATAATAATAATAAGGCTACTGGACTAATCCCTACCACCACTGCAGTGGTACTCTCAGCAAGTCACTTACCCTCTCAAAGTTCACTGTAGATGGTACATGCAGCCTGTTATATTTTAGCGCTGGACTTGTAAGCACTGCAGGATGATTGTTTGTTTATAGAAAGGAACTGTGTAAAAAATTCATATTGTTCTCTTGTGTAGTGGCATATCAGAGACACTCTGTATGATGAAAATGCTGAAATGTAAACCACAGGTTTTTTTTGGTTTAAATATAACTAGCAAGGGGTCCTGAATGAGTCACATGTTACAGATTTCCTTCAGTTTTAGAGATACTAAAAAAATAAGTAAGCGTTCATAATGTGGGGAGTGCCTCAAGAAAAATGTCAAAAATGAATATTAGTAATAAAAGGCTTGACATATATTTATTATATGCAACATTTCAAGAAATTAAATCCTGCTTTATTGTCCTCTTTGAGTTCAAGACACACTGCACAAGATTTTCTTATTAATTCACTAAGTGATGTTAAACTGATGAGCAGCAACATAAAGGGATAGTTTGGAGGTTCTAGGGAATTATCAGAGTTAATCCAGTCATCCCCTTTGGTCTCCTACATTGATGAAAAAGCCAAAGTGGCAGTAGTTGCTCTTCCATCATCCCCTGAATAATAAGCCCATTAAATCTAACTGCAGGGTTCCTCTGGTGACGTGAAAGAAGTTACTGTTGTAAGCCTGAGATCTGAGTTGTTGCCAGCACAACTCGGCTTCACCATGAAAGGCTTTCTGTCTTCTTGGACTCAATTTGGTGTGCCAAGTATGTATGAGAGACCTACATTTTTTTCCTCCTCCAGCTTTATAAAAAAAAAAAGGCTTTGAAAAGTCCACATAATGCACTGGCTTGGCAATCAGCCTTATTGCAACTCATGATGTGAAAATGTTTGATAAACTTCACACTACTAAAAATGCTGAATGTTTCAAGGAGATGGTATAAAATTGTATTAGGAAAATTTTCAGAGTCCACCTAAGAAAAGGGTAAAACAGGTAAGAATGTTGAAATATGTTACCATATACTGTAGATTTGTAGACATTCTGTAAAAATGAGCCATGCATGTGCCTTTTAATGGATGCGATGCTTTAGATTTGACCAGCACTATCTGGTCAGTTCCATCTGACTGTCTGTTTGTGTATGTAGTGTGGTGTTGTGGTCAAAGCTTTGGACTTCAGACCCTGAGGTGGTGGATTCAGATCCTGCACCCTGACCCAGTGTGACTGTGGGCAAGTTATTTCACCTGCCTGTGCTCCAATTGGAAAACCAAAAATAAATGTAAACCATTGTATCTCAAATGTTGTAAGTTAACTTGTCCGAGAAATAAATAATAATAATCCATTGCTGGTGAAACTGAGACTTGAACCATTTGAGAATAAAAGACAAATGCATAGCATGAGTTAAAAAAAAAAATCTTGAAACTTCTTCAAAATAAGACACACCTTGTATTAGCACATAAGCGATGATCAAGTCTGATTTGGTTGACGTGGTGGTTCTCATGTTCTACCACACCCTTTGTACACTTAACCTCTAACATTGTCAAGTGCTGCTGCCAGGCAGTGAAGTCAACCTGCAGTCATTTATGACTGTTAAGTGGTTACCTCAGCATAATAAACAGACTCTTCTGAATGGCTGGTCCTTGTGCATTCGCTCAGTTCTATTAGGTATTCTTTGTGCATGTATATTTTTTTTTTCCCATTTTCACTTTTTTTTGCCCCCTGTTACTTAGACATTTTTTCTTGATTTGTGTTAAAATACTTGCCAGATTCAGTTACATCTTTCACTGCTCCCCTTCATTCCTGTTCAGCTTCATTCAGATACTTTGCTTTGCCCCAGAATGTCACGGTGTATTTAAGCCACTCACTTTGCTATTACCAGTCTAAATTAAACAGCTCACTAGTAATTCTCATTCTTCTGAAGTTCTCCATGCCCACATAAAATCAATTTCTTGACTAAAAGAAAAAACATATGGAGTAAGATCTTGTGGAGGGTGGTGTTAAGAGTGTGATGCAAGGTTAATGTTTAAAAAAATCCTTAAAGGTATGAAAACATTTGGTTAAACTTCATGTATATTTACACAGCATCTCAAATTCTGCCTTAGATGATGCAGACAGGACCACCTCCAAGATTCTGGACCATGCCATTTCTGTGCTGCAGTTGGCCTGGGTCATTGTTGATTCTAACAAGGAGCACTTCTACAGTATGGTAACCTCAGTGGTAGGTGGGATAAGCGACCCCTCCATTGCACACATCCATTCCTTGTTATCCTAACATGGACTTTTGGCATTTTAGATGCCAACCATCCAAGACATATTTTTGATTGCCAGGTGGCCTAATAACACTTTGCTGTCTGTCCTCTTCTCTCCTCTCAGTGTCTTACCAGCAGAGAAAGAAATCCCTGGAACTACCAGCCAGGACAGAGACATATGTACCGCTGACTAATCAACACGCGATAAAATGAAACCTGCTGTTCCTCTCTTCGTTCACTGACTCTTATGTGGTAAGTCATTTACAGTCCCTTCAAGAAGTATTCTGACCCCTTCACTTTTTACAGTTTATTTTGCGGTCTGATGCTAAAATTGTTTAAATTAACCCCCCCCCCCCCCCCCCCCCCCCATCAAGCCACACTCAATATCCCAGAATGACTAAGCAAAAATGTGATTTTTAGAATTTTTTTGCAAATGTATTAAAAATAAAAAACTGAAATATCCCATTGACACAGGTATACAGACCTTTACTCACTACTTTGTTGAAGTCCCTTTGGCAGCGAGTCCAGCCTGGAGTCTTCTTTGGTATGACATAGCACACTTCACACACCTGGCCATTTCTGACCTTCTTTTCTTCTCTGCAGATTCTCTCAAGCTGTCCAGGTTGGATGGAGGTCATCTGTGGACCGCTCCTGTATTTTCGGGTCTCTCTACAGATGTTTGATTGGGTTCACGTTTGCTCTCTGGCTGGAGAACTCAAGGACATTCCCAGAGTTGTCCCTAAGCCACACACATTGTCTTGTTGGAAGGTGAACTTGAGGTCCATTGTGCTCTGGCACAGGTTTTCATTAAAATATTTCTTTACTTTGCTCCAAACACATCTAGTCGTCTTGTAGTCACTGCCACTGAAAAACAGCCCCACAGCATGATGATGCTACCACCATGCTTTCGGCACTAGAGTGATGAGCTGTGCCAGGTTTCCTCCAGACATGATGCAAATCTTGGTTTCATTGGACCAGTATATCTTGTTTCTCATGGGGGGACTTTCGGTGCATCTTTTGCAAGCTCCAAGTGGGCTCCAGTGTGTCTTTTACTGTCTGGCCACTCCAATAAATCACAGATTAGTGGAGTATTACAGTGATGGTCATCCTTCTGAAAGTTTATCCAGTCTCAACACAGGTTCTCCGAAGCTCAGTCAGAGTGACCATTGGGTTCTTGGTTGCCTCTCTTACCAGAGCGAGTGCCCAGCTCTAGGAAGAGATGTGGTTGGTTTAGACTTACTCCATTTAAGAATTAAGGAGGCCACTTGTGCTTTTGGAAACCTTAAATGCTACTAAAGGTTTATGGCAGACCTGTGCCTTGACACAATCCTTTATCAATGCTCTGCAGGCGATCCCTTTGACCTCATGAACTGCTTTTTTTGCTTGAATCTGTGGCACCTTCTATAGACAGGTGTGTGCCTTTCCTAACACTGGTCTACAAAAAAATATTTTTTGTTTGCTACTGGGAACTTTTTTTTTTACACTGATTTCCTATATGAAATCGGAATTAAGCTAGCATGACAGGTTTTTGAGATACACATCATTGACATTTTGACACTTTTGAATATCAATATAACGTATCAACACAATATCTGGAGTTTGAACTGTGTCCCACCAAAATTGATTTGATTGAAAAAAAACAGAAGACTATACCAGAGGCACGTTAAAACATGATAATGTCAATTGACCTCAATATAAAAGCGAGGTCAGTATGCTCAAAAATGTCTGAGGCTCTTGCTTTTGCGCTTGTACTGCACATCCATCTCTCTTTGCAAGAACCAACAGTAGTCACCCATCATGCTCAGAGTAAATTTTCCCTGATATCGGTTTTCCATCACCTTTATATCTTAATGAAATCTTCCCCCATGCTCATCGCTGACATCACCCAGACTTGGTGGAAAAAAGTCGGGACGAGAATGTAAGCAATGGCATCTTCAGTGACATTCTAGCTCCCGTAAGCTGATATACTTTCAGCAGGTCCTCCACAAGCTCAGCATAATTCTCTGCTCTGTGACTACCAAGAAAATTCTGAACAACCTGCACGAATGTTTCCCATGCTGCTGATTCACTGGACTTCAGTTTCCTTTTCAACTCATCGTCAAGCATCAGTTCACGGATTTCAGGAGCAACAAAAACACGTTCCTTAATTTTGATTTCACTTTTTTCGAGACCAAACTCATTTCTTAAATTCTGAAATGCATCGCTGTGTCTGTCCATCGCCTTGACAAATTTTCAAAGTAATGGAAAATTTTACAAACGAAATGTCCTGAAATGCAATGTTATGTTTAACAGAAAAACCTCTACCTACTGCACCATCATGTCTGAGTTGTGTCATTATGCTTTAGAGTCACTTGGTAATCAGTAACAAATATTTTTTCTGCTTATTAAAAATTAATAGTTTTTAAATGAAATTAATAATGACAAGGTAAACAACTCACAGCTGTTAGTAACGTGAGGCGAATTTTTTTATCTAAATGGCATCCCTAGTGGAATTACCAGTATTTATCAAAATGGTTATCCACCTTTACTGTCCAGTCACCCTAGTTGTCCAAGACCTGGAACATCATAGCTAAAAAAACAGGATGTGCTCGACGAAAACGGTTTTCAGCTTTCGAGTCAGCTAGTGAAATTTACTAAAGTACAGGTGAAAGACTTCCAGTAGTGAAATACTTGCACACAGATGGACCCCAAACAAGGTGTAGAAACATCTCAACGATGATCCATAGAATGGGATGCACCTGAGCCACATTTCAAGTGACATAGCAAAGAGTCTGAATACTTGTGTCAATCAGATATTTTACTTTTTTGTTTTTAATAAATTTTCAAACATTTCTAAAAATTCAGTTGTCACTTTGTCATCTGGGGTACTGAGTGTTGCTTGATGAGGAGAACAATGAAATTAACGATTTTAGCATAAGGCTCCAACATCACAGAGTACAAAAAAAGTGAAAGGATATGAATGCTTTATGAATCCTTTGTAGTCTGTGTGTCTGGGCTTGCGAGTGTCCTGATAAAAACCAAAGATCCAGGCCTTTAATGACCTCTTAGGCACAGCCATCAGCAGTGTGTCTGTCTGCGGAGAGAGTGTTGACCATGTCGAGAGGTTTACTTACCTCGGCAGTGACATTCATGTCTCTGGTGACTCTTCCTATGAAGTCAGTAGATGGATTGGGAGCGCATGGGAGGTCATGAGGTCGCTGGAAAGGGGTGTGTGGCGCTCCTGATATCTATGCAAAAGGACAAAGGTCCAAGTCTTTAGAGTCCTGGTGCTTCATGTTTGTGAGACATGGATGCTATCCAGTGACCTGAGATGAAGACTGGACTCCTTCAGTACTGTATCTCTACAGAGAATCCTTTGGTACCACTGGTTTGACTTTGTGTCTCATGAGCAGCTGCTCACAGAGTCCCGAATGAGGCACATTACCTGCATTGTGAGGGAGGGTCAGTTATGGCACTATGGCCATGTGGTGTGATTCCCCGAGGTCAATCTGCTTTTCCTCATTGTTTAGGACCCGAGTGACTGGACCATACCAAGTTGACACCTACATAACACCTGGCTGCGGCAGACAGAGGGTCATTTCCAGAGGGTGGGACTGGACCACGTGTCTGCCTAGGGCGTTGCCAACCAGAATCCCGAGCTGGTTTGCCGTGTGGCGGGTGCTGCAATGTGCTGTACCAGTGCCTGCTCCCCAACCTGACCTGTAGCTGCCAAGGTTCATTAAGCATGTGGCAAACTGAACAGCCATTATTCTTATGGCAGGTGTGAGAAAAGAAGGACAGAGGAAGAAAATGCTATGACCACCTGCCACCATGTTTCTGGAGAAGGACAAAATATATTTAGTATGAGAAAATGATAATGAATGGAAAAAGTTAAGTCCATAGCATCCATATCACACTTTAGAAAAGACGGAGTACCCATAGTCATGTTCTGCATCTGCATTAAACTGTGTAACATACGTAATGTGAGCCAATAGGAGGCTCTCAGATAGGAAGGAAATCTGAAGGTATAGAAATGTGTTTGAAGTGGCTAGAGAAGTGCGTGTGAATATGACGGTGAGGAGACAGTAGTGTGGACTGAAGATTGGGAAATTAGTATCTAGTTGGATCAGAAAAATTCAAACAAGCCTCAGAATAAAGACACCTGACGTCAACTGCATGGTCCTAATGCAACATTATTATTATCAATGCTGCGGCATACAAAGTGAGACAATTATAATCACAAACAATCTCAATATATTAACATGTATAGTAAAAAAAAAAAAAAAAACATAAAAATGTAAGTTTAATGCAAAATCGACCAATAGTCTTCAGAATAATTAAAAGTTTAAATATTTAACATTTTTCTTCATATACTAAATAAGATTGAAAAAGCAAAGTCGTCTTGTGTTAATTTAGTTTGACTCGGTCTGAACCGAGATTAGAAGTGATGAATTACACAAACGCCATTCTGCCACACTGCACATATTTAAATATTAAACTCGCCTCCTAAGCATTGTACAAGAATTCAGAAGAACCTCCGGTTATCCGACAGGTTCAGCATACAGGCGTTATACACTGAAATGCACAAATAAAATTCCCAGGCATGAACATTCGCTAAAGGAAATCTAAATGTACTGCTATTTTAGGCAACACAGACCTGGCAGAAGCAGGAGATTCACTATTTTATAATTATTTTGTATCATTTTATGCAGTTAAATGGCTCATATGCTAGAGTCCTGAACATTACAGAAAGGATTCAAATATATCGGAAGTTTTCAGTATGGAATGAAATGTAGTTAATTAATGGAAATCAAATATAGAATTGCACTGACTGAGACAAGTAAATCAAATTTGCTGAAGACTGGCGTCCTGTCCAGGGATTGTTCCTGCCTTGAGCCCAGTGCTTGCTGGAATAGGCTCCAGCTTCCCTAGGACCCTGCTCAGGATAAAGTGGGTTTAGGAGATGGATGGATGGATGGATGGATAAAGTGTAAATAAAATCTGCTCACATTTCAGACTGAAGGTTATTCCAAATACAGGAGTGACTAAAAGTGCCCCCATAAGAAGTACTGCGTGTCACTCCTTTTGATTTATAAAAATCTCAGTCTTACTGAAGGTTGGCTACTAATTCTGCTGAGCCCTGGCAGTGCGGTCTCTGGTAAGTAAACCACAAGGTCACTGGTTCAGTTCCCACCACCAACGTGCTTTGTGTGACCCTGAGCCGCCAGTGCTTCAAAAAGCAGAAATAAGGAGACAATTGAGGGTGTTCTGAATAAAAGGCATCACCTGTTCACTTCCTGACTCCAAGAATATGGAAAAGATTTGCCTTGCACCTTATTGTGGCATTAGCCATCAAGACGCACAACATTAAATTGTATGGAAGTGACAAATGGACACTTGTGAAAATACAAACTTACACCAGCTACCTGCCTTTCAATGAAACTGTCATTTTGTAACAGCCACTGAGAGGCTTAGCCAGCATTATTACATATTTGTGTGTGTGTGTGTAAGAAAAACAGACAAATTCACCAGAAATCTGAACCGTGAGCCGTTCAGTCTTCACCGTTGTTAACAGTATGGCACACAGTCACAAAAACAGGAATGCAAATATAAAAAAGAATACTCCTATGTACTGTAATGACAGGAATGTGCAAGGCTAAGGGCCTAAAGAAACGAATGGGTAGCCATTGTAATGAGCAGACACAGCTAAAAGGAGAGGAGAAGGAAGTGAAGGGGTGCCATTGAGTGTGTGTGTTTGGGGGGGGGGTCCTGCTGTCAAGGCCTGATTAAGTCAGAGCAGCTCAGCGAAGAGCTCATCTCGCACACTTACACCTGTAAGAGCTGACATAATGGCGTACAAATAAGAGAATATCATGTATTCATGTATTTATTTGATTATGCGTTGTCTATCTTTTATAAAAGTCGCTTGCTGACTTGTTATGTCTGTTTTTTTGCATTCCATATAATTCCCATTTGACCCAACAATATTTGTCCTTGTGAATGAGACGCATCTTTTCTTGAAATTCCGTGAAAAGAAATATTTTTGCACAGGGTCCACAGTCTCAGAATGTTTAAGAAACGCTCACTTTTACAATGCTGGATGATTTTTTTTTATTAACTGACTGACTCTGGGGGGTTTGGGGGGGTTTGGGAATGATCACATTAGTGTCCTCACCTCCTGCGCCAGACAACTGAGGATGTGACTTTTTTCAAAGCACGTAAGCTCACTGAATGCGTATTCCCCCCGGGGGGGCTACAGCAACAGCTGACACACACTGGGCCCCTATAATCTCCTTCTAATTGTTAAAATTTTCCATGAAGGATAAAGACGCGCAGGTAAAACTGATTTGTGTAATGAGGCTGCAGTCATGGACACTTCCTGATAAAATTACCATTTCTTGGCTGTCTAATTAGAATTTATTGGACTTATGTCTTACAAACCTGACACTTTTACAGCATGGGGTCATTGCACTTAGTGTTTCATATTAAATAAATTTAAATCATCACTGCAGGTGAGATATGACAGCCCATGTAATATGACAATACAGCTGGGTTCTTTTGTTATGAGCAGATTATATTTTAGTGTGTTTCCCTTTTTTGTGCTCTACTTTTAAATGAAAATTTTCCGCAAGTATACTCGTGGTTGGCCTCCTTTAAGCCATGACGTTATACTAGCAGATTTGGACAAATGAATTCATGTATGTTTTATACTTGCTATATGAAAGAGCTTGTAACCAAACAGAATAATCTCATTAAATTTTACAAAAATGCACAGTAAAGGTTCCTTAACACTGCATGTCAATGTGCAAGGAGGCTCTCAGTTAAGCATTCAAAAGAGACCCCAAACGTCTCTGCTGGCTGCCTCGATCCCGGGCTTTTTGCTGCCCATTTGTATTCTCTACCTGCTCCATCCCAGATGCTTATGAGGGCAGAACAGAATTTACTCCAGAAACAACTATGTGAACGACTGGAATGGCCTGGTGGTCTGTGTTAATTGGTCCTAAAATGTTATCTGATCTTCATCCAAGTCACAACTCTAGACAAACACAATACGCTTAGTCTAATAATACCCACACAATTAGAATCTGTCACATCTTTACTGAACCCACCCGTCAAGCATTCACTCTGTGCTGTGCAAAAAGTGCGTGAACCCTTGGATTTCATAACAGGAACCTCAAGCAAGCGCCTCGGGTAGCTGTGGATCAGGCCTGCAAAATGCTCACAAGGAATTCTGGGCCCTTCTTCCTGTCAGAACTGCCTCAGCTGTACCAAAGTCTTAGGACGTCAGGTGTGAGCAGCTTCCTTGAGGTCATTCCATGGTATCCTTGTTGGGTTAAGGTCTTGGGCCTGACTGGGCTCCTCCAAAAGGCAGATTTCCCTTTTTATTTTATTTTTTTTTACAGCCATTCTGTTGTCTCGGGCGGAGTGGTGGCTCTGATCCTAGGGATCTGCACTGGCAATCGGAAGGTTGCTGGTTCATATCCCGTAAATGCCAAAAAGGAACTTTGCTCTGTTGGGTTCTTGAGCAAGGCCCTTAACCTGCAATTGCTCCGTCCTGGGTATAATGTTAATCTGCAACCAGCCCTGCATGTAGGCCTTCCAACCTGCAAGGAAAACCTGGGGGTTGGTGACAGAATTGGTACTCCACCCACCATAAAAAACCTCACAGTGTCCCACTCCATCTGAACTTGTGTGGTGCTGAGGTGTCACCCGCCACATGGCTGCACCCGGATCCTAATCTGGGATCCTGAGTTGGTTTGTCGTGTGGTGGGTGCGGCAATGCACTGTATCCTAACCTCCTCATTCTGTTGTAGATTTACTTAGATGTTTACGGTCAAATTTCCTGCTACATCACCCAACTGAGCTTCAGTGAGTGGCCACAGTGCTAAACCATCTCCATTTATACACCATTTGTCTAACCGTGGCCTGATGAATATCTAAACTCTTTGAAATTGCTTTGTAACCTTTCTCAGCTTCATGCAAACCAACAATACTGGATGGCAGATCTTCTGAGGTTCCTTTTTTGTGAGGGATGCTTCATATCCTTTTTTTCAAATTCCTTTTTTTTATTGGTCAAAGTAGCTTTAAACCCCACCTCCAGTGTCCAGGTGGGCCGACTCCTGTCATCAGCTTAGGGGTTCACACACTCGTGACTGTCTGAATTCATTGTGCAAAAGTTTAGGCCCCCATACTTAAAATGTCTGTTACTGGAAATAGTTAGTTGAGCAGAAGGTGAACTGATCACCAGAAGGCATCAAGTTAAAGGTGACACATTTCAGCATTTTATACAAGATTAGTGTATTGTTTTTGTTTTGTACAATTGTAAACTGAAGAAAAGCAAAGTGCAAAAAGTTTGGGCACTCCAAGGTATTTGAGATAACTTTTCCCGAGGTGGTCACAGACCTCCATTAGCTCATCAGGGCTACAACTTCTTCACAGTCATCGTTTGGAAACCTCAGCTGATGCAAATGTCAAAGCTGTCGAAATTCTCGGACTCTTCAAACCTTGTCCCAACAAACAGCAGCCATGGGCTACTCTAAGCAGCTGCCCAGCACTCTGAAGAATAAAAGAATTGATGCTCACAAAACAGAAGAAGGCTACAAGAAGATAGCAAAGTGTTTTCAGGTCGCTGTTTCTTCAGTTTGCAATGTTATTAAAAAATGGCAGTTAACAAGAATGGTGGAGGTCAACTTGAGGTCTGGAAGATCAGGAAAACGTTCTGAAAGAATTGCTCATTGGATTGAGAGAAAGGCAAATTATGAAAAACTCCATTTTACTACAAAATACCTTCAGGAAGATTTGTCAGACTCTGGAGTGGTGGTGCACCGTTCTACTGTCACTGCAGCGATACCTGAACAAATGTGGCCTTCATGGTAGAGTCAGCAGAAGAAAAGCTTTCCTGCATCCTGGCCACAAAATTCAGTGTCTGAAGCTTGCAAATGAACATCTAAACAAGCCTGATGCATTCTGGAAATGAGTCCTGTGGACTGATGAAGTCAAAATAGAACTTTTTGGCCAAATGTTCAAAGGTATATGTTTGGAGAGAAAAAAGGAGGCCAAATTCCAGGAAAAGAACACGTCTCCAACTATGAAGCATGGCGGTGGATCGATCAGGCTTTTGGCTTGTGTTACAGCGGCAGTGGCACAGGGAATGTGTCATTGGTAGAGAGAAGAACAAATTCAAATAAATACCAGTGACCCCTTTTATTGGCTAACTAGAAAGATTACAATATGCAAACTTTCGACGCACCTCAGGCCGCTTCTTCAGGCAAGAGCCAATAAAAGGTGTCATTTTGATTAACTTTTCACCACATCTATAATGGCTAACACAGTACAACACACTAGAACTAAATAAATACCAGCAAATTGTGGAAGCAAACATCACACCATCTGTAAAATAGTTGAAATTAAAAAGAGGATGGGTCCCACAGCAAGATAATGAAGCAAAACACACCTCAAAATCTACAAATGAATACCTCGAGGGGCACAAGCTGACTGTTCTGCCATGGCCCTCACAGCCCCCCGACCTGAACATCATTGACAATCTGTGGATGGATCTCAGCAGAGCAGTGCATGTAAGACGGCCCAAGAATCTCACACAATTAGAAGTTTTAGCAAGGATGAATGGGTGAAAATACCCCAAGTAAGAAGTGAATGGCTCTTATCTGTCTACAACAAGCGTTTACAAGCTGTGCTACTCGCCAAAGAGGGTCTTACTAAGTATTGACCATGTCGGAGACCCTTAACATTTTCTTCAGGTGCTTTTCATTTTTTTGGTATTCTGTACCTGTGAATGATGGAAATAAAAATGTAATCTTGCTTAAAATATTAAGGAAATGTGTCATCTTGAACTTGATGCCTTGTGGTGATTAGTTCATCTTCTGCTCACTTAACTATTCACAGTAACAGACATTTTAAATAAGGGGGCTGAAGCTTCTGTATGCCACTGTATTCAGTATGTACAAGAATAATCCAATGGTGTGTGTGTGTGTTATTATTTAAAAAAGATTGTGCTTCTTATTTATTGTAACTTAGATGAAGATCAGACCACATAATTTTAAGACAGAGTTATACATAAATGCGTTTATTTCCACACTTTATCCTGCCACTGTCTATGCAGCACTTCTTTCTATGAAAAGCAGTTTCCAGCCACTTTGGCAGGCAGGCAGGCTGGCTGGTTAAAAATTCCGTTCGGCATCAGCCAACCAGTCAGAGGTGGCATTTGACACCTGCCAGGTTATTAGTGGCTGGCCACTCTCTGCCAAGTGCCTGCTGGGTCGCATTTCAATGGCTAATTGTCTGTTCTGTATAAATGATTTCCTCCCCCACAGAAAATTAGGGCAGCGGTGTAACTCAACTCTAGTATGTAACTTTAAGATTCGCATCTATTAATTATACTTTCTGGAATTTACTTGTAGAGCAGTTGTCACGAAACTTGAACAAATAAAAAACATCAGTAGGTAATTTAAACCTCAAAACTTAAATTTAGAGCAGGGGTTCTTAAGCTATGGGATATGCATGGCTGAAACAAACAACCCGAGATCTAGAGTGTCAGCAGATCTTCAAGGACGGCGGTCAGCGGCAATTTTCAAAGGTGGAATTACCTGAATTCCCCTAAACCCCCATGCCTGCCCCCCGATGACAGTGGGCAGCGATTTTCAAATATCCCCGGATGATGTTTGGGGGAACGGCCCAGTGATCAGCTGCTGTTCCATGGCAGTTACGGGTTACCAAGACAAGCAATAGGCAAACTGGGTAGCAAGAAAAAACGTTAAGACGTCCTGACCTGTAGGTTAAGCAATACTTAAAAAATATGTGCATGCTACGTATAATAAAACCAAATTTGAAGGCACACAAATGTATATCCATGATGCTTAGTCAGTGTGAGAGTGTTGATGCACGCTGCATCCGGGTAGATAGTGTGCTAATTTAGTAGCTTATTTTAATAAAGAGAGACATAACACATTAACGCTTATACACTGTGGGAGTGCGGGGCCCAGTGGGAATGGTAGATGCCAGATGTTTCCAAAGTTCTAGGCAGTTGGATGCCATGGTGGATTGTGCACTGGCAGTGGGAACCATGCTCCCCTAAGCCAACCCAAACTCCACAAGCAAATCCTACCCAGGATTGAAAAGACCCTTTCATCCACATGAGCATGGACTGGACAGGAAGGAGCGTCGCTAACAAAGGACAGGAAGATGGGTAGAGCTGATATCACATTACACAACTTCTAGTCGGAGGGGATGTCACACTTGACAACTGCAGTTGCTCATCTCGTCGCCTCAGCAGTCATGTTACCCAAGTAAAAATCACAGAGTATGTCAAGTTAGAAGACCGAGTGACAGCTTTCCAGCACAGTTTCACGTTTCAAAAATATCGTGAGCTCTTTTTTTCTGACAGTTAATAAAGGTGCTGCTTGACAGAGCCGCTGCCCGTGTGCCAAGACTTTACAGGTTGGTCGAGTTCAGCTGCAATCTCGGCCATGTTGTATGTTTTGGTGTTTGTTTTTTTTTTTTCCACCATTCTGTCGTGGTACATAAAACACACAACATCAGGCAGACGAGTCTCACTTCTCACTGTCAGCTCCAAAGCACCTGTTTTCCCTTTTCCTCGTAGCCGGACTATATGCATTGTACACCCTGGCTGTCGGCTCTCACGCCCACACAAGCCCACTCCTACATGCGACTTAATGTAATCAAAGCTGTTTGATTTTGTTGGGATGGGTTGCTGGTATGTCACACTACACGACCGCTGCCATGGAAATGCACTGTGACTGCATCCAACTTGCTAAGATTATGTGAATGAAGTTTGTGACTGAAAATCCCATGAAATGTTGAGTAATGCAACCTTAAGGTGCGGCAGACCCCCACGTGATTACAAAAGAGCAACACCTGCATTTCTCTTTCTCTCCCTTGAGCTTCTGTAAAGTCCTAATTTCCCCTTGGGGACAAATAAAGTCTATGTATCTATTATATAGTGCCTTCCCTATCTATCTATCTAGTTTGGCCTAGTAGGACTAGACCTTTGGTTTTCCTCGTTCATGTCCTTCTGTAACTTTCCTCCTAATTGTTTTGCATTTATTGGCTTTATTTTGGATTCAGAGGGACTGCTCATCAGCAGCCCCCACTGGCCACGATTCAGGTTCTTTGACGTCAAAATAAATGTACAAAATGACACAGGCTGCTGGCGGTGCAGGTGAAGCAAGTGACACTGGCCTGTCTTTGTTATGATCACATTTCAAAATAGAAACTGAAGAACTGCGTGTGCCTACAACTTCAGTCTGACAGCTCATGGCCAAAACATGAACATGTTGGCTACACCAAGATATATGACGTTTTGGTCTGCCCTGTGCCAATTTTATGTTTTGTTTCTTTTTTCTAAAGAATATTTGATTTTAACAAACAGGAGAGAATATGGTGTAGCAGGTGATTTAATAGTAAAATAAAACTGCCAATGTAGAATAACACAATTTTAATTAATTAAAAGTTGGCTAATGTCAGGCAGTGTGGCATAGTGGTTAAGGCTTCGGATTTCAAACCGTGAGGCTGTGTGTTCAAATCCCACTACTGACACCAGGTGGCCATGAGAAAGTCACTTCACCTGCCTGCGCTTCAATTATAAAAGCAAAAGAAACGGAACCAATTGTATCATAAACGTTGCAAGTCGCCTTGGATAAAGACGTCAGCCCAAAACCAATACACTTAATCTAAGTGACCAGAAAGAGAGAAATGGAAAAGGACCGAGGAGCTGTTGGGATGTGAGAAGCTGCACGCTTGCTCCTGTGTGTCGTTCAGTAGCGACATTTCATTTGAAATTAATCAGAATTCAGAGTGCCAGCCAAACTGATGCCCTGAAATCAAATACAAACCTCCGGCGATGTGTTTGTGAGACGCCCCACGCGTCAGAGCAGATTCATTTAACATCAAAACTAAGCATTACAAATGCTATAAGGCCGAGTGGTAAATACGCGTTTGCCCCACCATCAGTGGTCACCTACCCACCAAGTGGGAACGAAAGACTGCTGTATGTTGATTAATTTGACAAGTAGACCCCACTGCTTTTTATCACATGATAAATAAAACCAGCAAAAAAATACAAAAAACAAATTGTACCTTTACCATTTTAGTTACCACCAGGAAATAAACGTCCGCAGTCTTAAGTCTTTTGCAGTTCATGCCTGGACTGGACTCCTCAGTAGATGAAGGAACGGTCAGAATACTGCAGACCCTTAACCAGAGCAGCCAGGCGGTCAGTAAAAGTGACAGAGTTGTGCCATGTATGCCCGTAGCTAATCAGGGCTCCTGTCAAGGCTGCTGTGAGGACTCCCGTCACTCCTATAAATGCCCACCTACAAGTCCTGAATGTTTCAAGGTGGATGGATGGATGGAGGATGCGGCGGCAGCACACAGAGGGACACATCCATTAAAACCAGCACCTTTGGAAATGCTTTGCCAGCTCTGAGAGTTGAGTTTCCTTTCCCTTTAAAATAATCGACCTCTTCAGTCATGCAGTCCAAGCGACAGCAAAACAGGAAGTCCACTGCCAACGACAAGCATCACGCTCTCCCAAAGGCCCAGACCGCCATACTCGTAGTCCCCAGAGCCGCGGTGATGTTGTTGCGATTGTCGGTGGCCTCTGTGGCTGATTTCTGGCAAGACGTGGATGGTGGCCACATACAGAAACGTCCCAGCAGAAAACAGCATACCAATCCCTGTGGCACTGAGTCGGTGTTGAGACGTCCCTCCAGTCTGCAGGAAAGTCAAGATGGTAAAGGAGTTAAAAGGCACAGCTCATCAGAAAGGGGGGGGGGGGGCTACCTGACCGTGGGTTTCTCAAAAAAGGGACCCCCCCCTCCACTTTAACAGGCCTCAAAAAGAGGGAACAAAAGGGAAGGAGGCATTGCACTGGGCCATATGTGCACACAGTCTCAAACTCGGGGCAGCTGGAGCCTCAACCGGGCGACCAGGAGAAGAGAGAAGGGAGACGAAGACCAGAATGACAAGAGACAAGGCGGCCGACACACAGACACTTACCCGATTATGAAGGTGGGCTTGTTTTTGTCTGCTTGTCTGTCTGTAGTTTTGAAGAGGAGCAAATCTTGCTTATGGCCACACCACCCTGAATACCACGGATTGTGAAAGCCAAGCAGAGTTAACACTTGGGTGGAAGACCACCTGAGAGTACACAGGTAAGCCCCCATTTATGCATTCTAAAGACTAAATGTTGAGCTGTCTGTTCTGTCTTGGCAGGTTTTGTGTTGCTCTCAGCTGATCGTGGTTCTCTCCTTCTATTACTTTCGTAATTTGTTAGTCATTTTGTTCCTTTTAAAATGCGTCTTTTTTACTCTTTTATTTTGTTTAGATGTTTGGTTTGTGCAGCACTTGTTGTCCTTTAAATGTGCTTTATAAATAAATATTCAATGAAATATGCAATGAAAGTTAGCCCACTAAAATTCTGGGAGAAGGCCAGGGCCTTTGAATACAGATCCCGATATTCGCCGTGACATTTTAGACGTATAACGTAGAGTTCTAAGCACTTTGTGGGAAGACAAAGACGCTATATAAATAAAATTTATTATTTTCATTATTATTATTGAGGCAAAGCTAATCCCGTTAGTTTAGTTTTAATTAGCAGATAGGCCAGAATCCAAAATATCAGTTTAAATGCCTAACAGCTCCCTGGGTGCTCCCATTAGAAGACGGCTGCCATTGTGTTACACTGCTGCAAGACAGGACGGCCACTGGCTCATAAAAAGTAAAATGTGGCCTCAGAGATGAAAGGAGCGGAGGGCTGATGCTCTGTAGACGTTCCATGTTTTGGGTTAAATGGATCCTTATGAGAAATGCTGTGTATCTCATCCACATTCGGATGCTTCTGAGACAGATTTATCAGTCCATGCGCTCCTAGTAAAGGCCTCCAGATCACTGCATCTAGAATCAGAAGTCGCACAAATGACGTTAAGCGTTTAATAGAAGCTTACTGAATGATTGCAAGGTATTTGCGGGTTTCAAAAGTTTTAATTTAGTTTCCCTTGACTGTCATTCCGATTCTTTAGTGCTTCCACTCCTTCCTCGCCATTATGTTCTCCTCTTCCTCAGGATGCTCTGAGCAGGTTTAGGGCTGGTACCAATCTCAGATTCCATGTAATCAGAATTGGCCAATTCCAACACCTATTGTTTTCTTTTTCTTTTTGTTTCGTTCCTCTTTTACAACTGTGTCTACACTAAGTTCCTTCATGACCAGCCTTGCCAATGCTTGATGTGTTTGTATTATCCTTGGCATTTCTACAGTTAAACTGCAGGCCTTAGGGGTTAGGATTAGGCTTATTTTTCAGTGATCATCAAACCACAATTTTTACAAAAATAAAAATGTTTGTTTTCTCCAGCTGCAGACCTCCAGAGCTCCACTCCATTGAGGAGGCTGTCGCTTTATCAGAGACATCAGTGATAAGGCCTGCTTACACTATGGTTAATATTAGGGCTTAGGGGAAGGGGTATCTGACTCAAGTCAAGTAAACCAGGTGACAAAAACCTGCCATCCGATTGGCTGCTAGTGAATCACAGAGCTGTGGGGGTCTGTGTTATGTTTCAGCCACCATTTCTCCCCTGGCTGGGGTTCAAAGTCATCTCTCTTGTATCATTTATTTGGATTAACGTTTCTTTTGCTTATTATGAACATTTTATTTTTTGTGTTTATGGGTAAGTGGATTAGGCCGAGGTTATATCTCTTACGTTTTGTGGGTTGTTCTCCAAGGGGCGGGGCTACCCACCAATCACCACCAGGAACAGCCCCCCAACCCTATTTAAGGGAGGGCCTTCCATAGTTCCTGGGGGTCCATTTCAAATACACCGGGGACTGGAGTGTTTCTTGCCTTTGCCTTTTGCCTCATGATTTCATGGATTATCGATTCTGTGCTGTGTTTCTCAACGACGTCTCTAAATCTTATATTGGGACTGTGTTTATTGATTTTTGAACCTCTGCTTGTTTTTGACTTCGCCTCTGGATTCCATATTGGGTTTGTTTACTGTGACTGCCTTTCTTTTTTCAGGCAACTCACTCGAGCTCTTCTGAGCTTTCTGTTTTCAGAGCCTTTTGATTAAAGTTAATCTTTTATTTTTAAAGATTTTTCAAAAGTTCTTGTCAGGGTTTGACGGTATTTTCCCTCCCTAGAAGGTTGGTTTTTGAAAGTACTTTGGAGCTTTTAGGACTCCCTGGTCAGGACAGTCTACAGCTGGACCCAACTGAATGAAGCACAAAATAAACGGTTTGTTTTCATTATAACTCAAAATTCAAATTAGATAAAACATTCCCACAATGTTTACCAAGAAGAGTAGAAGGCTGACAGGCTGAACAATTTTACAAACAGGCTCTTAAACAAACAGGCCTCTCGTTCATCACGCAGTGAGCGCACATTCTACTCTAGCCATACATCACTGTATTTTTAAGACGGTCCGTTCCTCATCTAGTTCAGACATAAGCTGAGCGTCCTTCTTCACGTTAGGACAAAATGAAAAGTTCTGAACTTATCAAAGCAGCTTCTCCTTTAATTTTAGTGCAGGATTCACATCTCCATTGCTGCCCTAGTCAGTTTCAGGCCCCCCTTTTCTTCCACTCTTAAGTTTTGATGGACAACACATTTGTCTCTCCTTCCTCAGATTCACAGTTTTCTGCTTATTACTTGACTTTTCTTAACAGCAAAGTCAATGTTTGGGTGTTCTCTGTCCTAAGCAGCCTAAAAAAGAAGTGCTTTTTGCGATCTGCCATTTTGCTAATCTTCAGTGAAGCTATTTGGTGGTGAACGCCAGCCGATCGATCAGAGCATCACAACTTCTAACAGACGTGATTTTCAAGTTATTCTTGAGGGGAAAAAATATCTGCTAATTAAACACGTATGCAAATGGAAAGATTCTCAAGTTAGTGTAGTGATCCCACTTCTGCATGTAGCTTTACATGGCAGCAACCAGATCATTCAGGGGGTCATTTGTGTCACTTGTACAGAACAGAGAGAAACTCTTACTTGTACATGTTAATGAATGTACACGCCACATGCCGCCATTCTCTGGCACAAGCACTAATATTAGGCCTTTTGTGTGGCTGAACAACTAGCACTAAGAAACGCATAAAGAAAGTGGCGACTCACTGTAGGCCTTAACATCAAATGAACTCAAGTCTGTGAACTTTCTGGACCATACGAACTTGTCTGAGGGCTGAAGAATAAAGAAAAGGGAGTCAAAGATTTGTCACATCAAATCAACAGTGTACTCCATGAGTAGAAGGTTAATGATCTGCACTGGTATCTGGTAGGTTGCCGGTTCAAATCCTGTTACTGCCACAAGGAATTCTACTCCATTGAGCCCTTGAGCAAGGTCCTTAAGCTTAAAATTGCTCCAGATGGTGCTACACAATGGCTGACCCCCAAGGACAAGTGAAAAGACAAGTTCTCCTTGGGGATTAATAAAGTATATCAAATAAAAAAAAAATTATACTAAATCAACAGGACATACATTTAACTGGGACAATGTACAAGTAAGATTTAAGGCCAGTACCAAAAGTGCGAATCTTGGCAATCAAATGAGAACGCCATCAACAGACATTTGGACATAAATCCAGCATATGCAAACTTAAGAAGAACATGTTCATAATAAATAAAATCTTTACAACCAATAACCACCATCCCCCCCCCCCCCCCCCCGTTCACACTGACTTAGCCCCCCCACTACGTAATTTTAGCTATATATTGCCTTTGATTCTTGTAAGTCTAAGCATTATCCTCTGATGAAGGCTCTTGGTAGGGGCTGAAAGCTCAGGAATAAAAACTCTTTTATGATATATGATTCATTTTCTCCCTTTGTGGATCTCCAGCTGCAAATATGCAAACCGTATCACAGACCTTCTCTTCCATATATATATAGGACAGGCATCCTGGCCAGGATAAAGGAAGCCATAATGGAAGGAACAGGAGAACAGGCTCACCGGGAGCAGATCATTCCCCCATACGACAGGTGGCAGTGTTCCTCAGGTCTAAACCCAGTCAGGACACCCGCAGGGTGACATGGAAGTTGGAGTCCAAAAAAAATGCAGCCCTCTCAAGGTCTTTGGGGACCACCAGAGAGAGTTGCTACCCTGGTCTCCACACAATCTGGAAATGCTCTGGACGACCTGGGCAGGAGACTGGAGGCAGGGTCTGGTTTTAAGGGAAGCGCCATGCCTTACTTGTTTCGAGACAGAGGCAGGAGGCAGCAGGCAACACTCAGTGAAGGAGAGAAGGGTTGGTAATTTATTGTTGGTTTATTGTATAATCGTGGCTAATTGTTGGAGATGTGTTCATCGGAAGGTGGTTTGGGGAGTAAAAACCCTTTGCAAAAACCAGTGTGTTTCTTCGTGCCGGTCCCAAGCCCAGATAAATGGGGAGGATTACATCAGGAAGGGCATCCGGTGTAAAATTTTGCCAAGTCAATATGTGGACAAGATGATCCGCTGTGGTGACCCCTAATGTGAGCAGCCAAAAGAAGAAGAAGATTGTCATTTCATACATTGTGGTCTGTATTGCTTTGTCTGTGGTTTGGGGCCCCCTTGTGGTCACAATATATATATTGTGGCGGGCAGCTGGGACACTGAGAAGGACCATGAGAGGGACTATGCCTCCCCCGGACCACGAGAGGGCAGCCGTTCTGGTTTGTGTGGGGGCCACGGGAATTGAGCATGGAAGCTCAACCCTATAGGGGCCAGTGGCCACTGCCAGGGGGTGCCCTGAAGACTCTGAAGCCCTGGACGTCAACACTTCTGCCACACCCGGCTGGTGCTGGCGGAAGTATTACCAGGGACACCCGGAGTGCTTCCGGGTGCTCATGCGGCACTTCTGCCACACCAGGAAGTGCCACAGGAAGCTCATCAGGGGGCACCTGGAGCACATCTGGGTGGACATAAAAAGGGCCACCTCTCTCCAGTCATCAGCTGGAGTCGGGTGGAAGAGGACGAAGCTCAGAGGAGAGGAGTGGAGGCGGCATAGAGAGGACTGAGGGTGTGTGGTGCAGGGGCACTGGGTTGCATGCAGGACACTTGTAAATAATAATTGTAAATAAACGTGTGGTGGGTTTGAACATTGGTGTCTGCCTGTCTGTGTCGAGGCTGATCTTCCACAATATATATAAATATACAGTATTGGAGAGTGGCAAGTAAACTCTTACTTTACTTGAGCCACTCTGACTAGACAAAGACATTCCTAAGCTTATAAAAGGGCGTACAGATAAGAAGCGAAAATTAGAGAGAGTGGACAGAATCCTGGGCTGTATTCTTTATGATGAAGGTACAGGTACAAGTCTTGCTTTCACCTACCATACTGAGAATGAAGAACGTTGCGACTGCTAGTATTGGAGCCGCTATGGAAAAAGCCAGAAGGTGTTTCTGGATCTGCCTCTTCTCCAAACCAGTATGCAACAGGAACGACACCAGTCCAAATGCTGCAGGTGCCTATGGGATCATACATATCATTAAATGGACGCCAAAAATGGTGGATGAGATTCCATACCAATTTCATTTCTTAATTTCTTCAAATTAGGCCAATCACCTTCATGTAACTCTTAGCCCAAGTTATGCATAACTTATGAGGAGCGTCCCCTAACATCTCTGACAACAGCTTTTAAATTACCCATAAAGAGACTCACCTTGTGCAGAATGACTGCCAAAAACACAATGACTTGAACAGAGACCTGAGACGAGGCCACCGCAGATCCAAGTGCCACACCATCAGCTGCAAAAAAAAAGAAAGAGTCTTAAGAATCTCTTTCAGCAACAATACTGACACATGTCAAGATTATATGTGAGACCATAGGTGGCTGAGGGTCCCAGTCCTCAAGCCACAGACTCAGGGGCAGGCTATTCGGAAGCTGCTTCTACAGATTTGGGTTCTCTTCTGTCTACCTCCATTGACGGCTTTTGTCCAACTGCCAAGCAGTGTCTGGGGATGTTCCACAGCTACGGCCTCCTTTGTTAGTGATGTGGACCTGGAATTTTGTGAGGTGGGTACTAAAGTTTTTTTTATGTTCTGCTTCATTTGACCACCTATCCGTTTATCCGTTAAGCTGATGATTCATCTGGAAGATGGGAGTCAGCCATTCCAATACAGTGGCCCATTCAGCTGAGTTTTGGTGGCCAAGTATTAGGGTGTTGTACTGTGTTAGCCATTATGAATGTAATGAGAAGTCAAGCAAAATGACACCTTTTATTGGTTAACTAAATAGATTACAATATGCCAGCTTTCAAGGAAACTCAGGCAAGATGTAATCTTTGGTGGCCAAGTATGAATCAGTGTTGTGCAGGTAACTGATAATATGATCAAGAAGAAGTATCAGACACCCCTTTTATTACCTATTCCATAAATATCAACTTAAAGAATGTGAACTCAAATGTTATAGAGTAATTGAAGAGCTCAGTTCCAAAATCAGCCAATGTACAAAAGATACATTTTGGAGATAAATAGGAAATTCTGGGTCCGTAAGCAGATTTTGAAACTAAATCCCTAAAACTACAGCGCTACACTGTTGCAATTAGCAGGTTTTGAAGCTCAAACATATTTTCGGCGCATGACCAACTGCATGAAAAGTCACAATCACGTGTTCACTAAACTTTACCAAAAGGTGTAATTAGCAGATTTTGGAACTCACATCTTCAATTGCTCAAATGAAACCATCCACAAGCTTCCTAGATCCAACCAAGCCGGGCTTTTTAAAGTCCTTTCTAATGAGCTGGCATGTCCTATTCGGCCCGATTGTTCAAAATAACATCAAGTTGAGATGGGAAGGTCCTGCTCTTCACTGCCATACCACGTGGTCCCCTACTATTCCATGTGTCAGCAGTTCTTTGCATGAGAAAAACGTCCTACCATTTGTGCAAAATCTGCCCTTAATAAGTTTCTGTGTTCTCGTAGAAGAATTTATTTTAAAGGAACAGCCAGGATCCTGGACCTGCACCACCATTAAGGTGAATTAGGCATATGCCTAGGGTGCAGATCATAAGAGGAGGAAAAACCCAGTCAGAGGGGCTGGCTACTAAACAGGCGGTTGGCGCTCTAATAAGCTTGGCCTAAGAGTGAAATGGCCTGGCACTGACACCGCCAGGATCCACTCATCTGCTTCCTTCCATAACTTTAAGCACTTCAGTCATGTCCCTTCTAATCTTCGTTGGCATAAACTGAAAAGGCTCAACTCCTTTAGTCTGTCTTCACAGCTCACTCCTCTCACTCCCAGAATCGGCTTGGGTGCCAAGACACTCCTTTGTTGCTATCCCAGAGCCTCTTGAACCGAGAACCATTGATAGTCAGAGACCGAGATGAGCCGGGCAAATGAGGACACACACACTCAGAGCAAAGGGTAGGTGAACAAGTGCTCAGTGCTTTTATTAAAATCAATCCAAGTCCTAGTGCTTCCAGTTGGCCCAATAAATAAATAATCCGATAAAACCACAGTGTCCAGGGGTGGTTAAAAAGTTCAATATGTGTATTCCAATAAAAATGAGGTTAAAAGCAAGATAGATAGATAGATAGATAGATAGATAGATAGATAGATAGATAGATAGATAGATAATAATAATAATACATTTTATTTATATAGCGCCTTTCCCATGCTCAAGGCACTTACAGAATAAATAAAGAACGGCAGAATATACAGTATATAGCATTGTACAAACCAGATAAATAAACAAAGAAGATTAAGACAGTAAATTCTGAAAAAAAAAAACAGACAACATAATTGATGGTCTCGCACACACATACAGGTTACATGAGCATCTTGACATCGAGGTAAACTGAGAGAAAGGTAATAAAGTCAGGTAGAGCTAAAAGCCTTCCTGAACAGATGAGTTTTGAGTTGTTTTTTAAAAGAATTCATGGAGTCAGCTGACCTGATTAATTTTGGTAGGTCATTCCAGAGTCTGGGCGCTATACAGCTGAAGGCCCTGTCACCCATGGAGTGTAGATTAGTGACGGGCACAACAAGATTACCAGAATCAGAGGACCTTAGTGGGCGGGCAGGCACATAGTGATGGAGAAGGTCACTGATGTAGTTTGGCGCGAGGTTATTTAAAGCTTTGTAGGTTATTAGTAGGATTTTATATTCGATTCTGTAGGACACAGGGAGCCAGTGAAGACGGAGCAGGATGGGTGTGATGTGCTCGCTGCTGCTGGCTCGAATAAGGACTCTTGCAGCTGAGTTTTGAATAAGCTGGAGCTGTGATATAAGATTAGAAGGGGCACCTGCCAGTAAGGAATTACAATAATCGATGCGGGATGTGATAAAAGCATGGACAAGTTTCTCAGCATTAGAGAAGGAGAGGAAGGAGCGAACACGGGATATGTTACGGAGGTGAAAGTAAGAAAGTTTCTTAATGTGATTTATGTGGGCGGAATAAGTGAGGGAGGAGTCAAAAATGACACCAAGATTTTTTACAGTAGAGGCAGGTCTGATGAGATCACTGCCAAGATGGACTGGGAAGGAGCTCATTTTATTAAGTTGCATTTTAGTCCCAATTTGCAGGAGTTCAGTTTTATTGCAATTTAATTTTAAAGAGTTCTGCTCCATCCAGGTTTTAATTTCACTAAGGCAGGTTGTGAGCTGAGAAAGCTCTGATGAAGTTCCACTTTTAACATTGAAGTAGAGCTGAGTATCATCTGCATAAAAATGATAACCCAATCCATAACTACGGATAATATGGCCAAGGGGAAGCATATAAATAGAGAAAAGCAGAGGACCAAGGACAGAGCCCTGAGGGACTCCTTGTGTGACTGGCGCTGAGCTGGATCTACTGTTGCCAAGACTAACAAACTCTTGCCTATCAGTCAGATAGGACTTGAACCACTGGAGGGCAGTGCCAGAGATACCCAGCATGTTCTCCATTCTGAACAGTAGGATGTCATGTCTGACAGTGTCAATGCTGCACTGAGGTCTAACAGAATTAATATGCTGGTTTGTCCAGAGTCTGCTGCCATAAGCAAATCATTGGTTACCCGTAGCAGAGCAGTTTCACAGCTGTGCCGCGCCCTGAAACCAGACTGAAAGGGTTCCATCAAATTATTAGAGGTTAGGTAATTGGTGAGTTGGGAAGCTACAACACGCTCAAGAACTTTTGACAGGAAAGGTAAGTGGGAAATAGGCCGGAAATTGTTAAGATTGTCAGCATCAAGGCCAGACTTTTTTAACGTTGGGGTTACAGAAGCAATTTTAAAAGTGAGCGGCACAGAGCCAGTGTCAAGGGATGAGTTTATTATTGTTGTAACAGTCGGGATTATGGCATGAAGGCAGGATTTAAGTAGTGTGGTGGGGATGGGGTCCAGTACACAAGTAGTCGGCCTCATCTTATAAAGCAGGTTATTAACAAACGCAGAAGTGACTGGTGAGAACTTAGAGAAGGAGCTGGATGGAGTGGGAAAACAGGGAGAGATATAAACAGATGATGTATTTATGTTGGTTGAATTATTTAGATCTTTAATTTTGTTACGGAAAAAAGTGGAGGAATTCCTCACAGACTTCAGTAGAAGAGGTAGTTGGACCAGATGCGGGTTCGAGTAGTTTATTAACTACAGAGAACAAAACCCTTGGGTTATCATGGCTACTTTCTATTATTCTGCCATAATGGGTGTTCTTGACAGAAGTTAGTGCTTCTCGTGAGGGGACGCTGGCGCACGCATGTTGTTGCCGCTCCTCCCTGTAAACAACACTTCTCACAAAATTCGCCTAATTCTACACTTTCTTACGTTTGTTTTATTTCTTTTATTGTACGTATAGTTCGTGGATACAGCTGACTCGAATTGTATGGATTTGGCTTATATTTACAGATTTTATGGACTCTACTTTGACTGGGAATAGCTGAGTCTGTGGATCACGGGACGAGAACCTTCAAGCATTTCTTTGTGCCTGGCAATCTAGGACCTCGGGATGATCTGTCTCCGTGATTATATTTAATTCGCTTTGCTGATCTGCTCCCGTTTCCTCTTATAGTACTATACGACTGGGAACTGATCTGATGTTCTTATTAACCTGGCTTTTGGCTCCGGGGCGATCACGCCTGAAATTACCAAGCGTTACATTTTGTGACTGTGTATTGGAACCTCCAACTCCTGCTACCTCCTCTTGCTATGCTTTCTGCTGATTGCTATGGCTGCTCACCTACGCTACCACACTCGCCTGTCCTACCGGTTCCACTCTGCTGTGCTGCTTCTCCACTGCTATTCAGATAAGTATTACTCAGCATCATGCTAAAATACTCTCATGACAAACTCCTTCTTATTAAACAGTTTGTCCAGAGCAAATGGTCTGACTGCAACATCCTAAAGGACGCCGGTATTTTGCAGCGCCCGAAATATATACATCGCGGGTCAGGTTGCTGCCACCGCCGGGCTGCGAATGAAAAGACCACCGGCAGCATTTGCTCAGGAATACGCCGTCCTTCTCATGACCCTGGAAATAGAATTGTCAGTGTGCCAAATTTGCATTATGTGGGAATAAACCCTGATTGCGGCTCTGTGCAGAAAGAAGCCTCATTATGTAATATTGCACTGTTTAACTCGAGGTCTCTTAATGGCAAAGCATTGGTGTTGTCAGAACTCATCACTGACACCAAACTTGATATTCTGTGTCTAACGGAGACTTGGCAAAAACCAAACGAATTTGCGTCTCTCACAGAGGCGACTCCAATTGGTTTCACTTTCCACTCAGAGCCTCGCAGCTCAAGACATGGCGGCGGGCTTGCAGTAATTATCAGAGAAGACTTAAACATTAAAAGAATCCCAATTGACTGCCCATTGTCTTTTGAGTGCCTGGCTCTTAAACTAACAACGGAATCAGGTCCTGTCTCACTCATTGTTCTTTATCGTCCCCCAAAATACAATGCATCCTTCTTATCCGATCTGATTGAACTTTTGACCCACCTAAGCTCTTACTCTCAGAGAATTATCCTTCTTGGTGATTTCAACATCCATATTGACACCCCCACATCTAAACTGAGAAATGAATTCCTGTCCTTACTGGACTGTTTTGACTTGACACAACATGTTGATTTTCCAACCCATTGTGGCGGTCATATATTGGACCTGATCTGCACTTCTGGACTATCTGTTGCCAACATTTACAGCACTGATTTGGGACTCTCTGACCATAAAGCAGTATTTTTCACTGTCTCATTACCTCTCCCACCTCTTACCTGTAAACGACAAATTTCTTACAGAAACCTTAAAAATATCTGTCCCTCTATCCTTTCTGGATCCATTTCTGATCTTTTACTGTCTGCACCTATTCCATCAACACTAGATAGTTTTGTTCACCACTATAACACAGCCCTTCACTCAGCATTACATAAAACAGCTCCTTTAAAACATAAGGAGGTTTCCTTTAAACGTTCAGCTCCTTGGTATCACTCAGAATTGCGATCTATGAAAGCAGCTGGCCGACGCCTTGAGAGAATGTCACGTAAGACTGGCCTCACCGTGCACATCCAGGCTTTCTCTGACCACCAAAGAGCTTACAGAGAAGCACTAACTTCTGTCAAGATAGATAGATAGATAGATAGATAGATAGATAGATAGATAGATAGATAGATAGATAGATAGATAGATAGATAGATAGATAGATAGATAGATAGATAGATAGATAGATAGATAGATAGATAGATAGATAGATAGATAGATAGATAGATAGATAGATAGATAGATAGATAGATAGATAGATAGATAGATAGATAGATAGATACTTTATTAATCCCAAGGGGAAATTCACATACTCCAGCAGCACCTTACTGATACAAAAAACAATATTAAATTAAAGATTGCTAACAATGCAGGTAAAAACAGACAATATCTTTGTATAATGTTAATGTTTCCCGGGTGGAACCATGGCTAGAAAAACAGGCTCACAAGGATGGTGCTGGGGGAGGAACGATCTTCTCAGTCTGTCAGTGGAGCAGGACAGTGACAGCAGTCTGTCTCTGAAGCTGCTCCTCTGTCTAGAGATGACATTATTTAGTGGATGCAGTGGATTCTCCATGATTGACAGGAGCCTGCTGAGCGCCCGTCGCTCTTCCACAGATGTCAAGCTGTCCAGCTCCATGCCTACTATAGAGCCTGCCTTCTTCACCAGTTTGTCCAGGCGTGAGGCGTCCTTCTTCTTAATGCTGCCTGCCCAGCACACCAGAGGGCGCTCGCCACAACTGTCTGATAGAACATCTGCAGCATCTTATTGCAGATGTTGAAGGACGCCAGCCTTCTAAGGAAGTATAGTCGGCTCTGTCCTTTCTTACACAGGGCATCAGTATTGGCAGTCCAGTCTAATTTATCATCCAGCTGCACTCCCAGGTATTTATAGGTCTGCACACAGTCACCTCTGATGATCAAGGGCAAACATCCTGCATTACAATCCACGGTCCTCGGTGCTCCTTTCTAAAACCAGTGCCTCCTCCGTCCATTTACCCCAAGCGGATTCCTCAGCACGAGGAGACGTCCACCAAGCGGGCACAGACAACCCTCTAATCCAGCTCCAGTCCCTGTTGCCCGTCCGTCGGCATCTGTGGGAGCTTCCTGGAACACTTTGGTCGCTGCACCTCTTAAAAGTGCCCAGCAGTAGCGGCCCCACTGGCCCCTCTTCTGAGTGTCCTGCCACATGCTCATCTCACGGGGCTCTCGTTCCTGTCTGCCTGATTCCCTTCACGTGTCACACACTCTTCTCACTGGTGCTCTTATCTGCACTATCTATACTCAGTAGTCCAGGTGAGGTCTCCCCAGTGTGTGATACAAGTAAAGCATAGCCCCCCCCCCCCCCTTGCCTTATAACTTCAGTTCACTGTCTGGAGTGATGAGTCCACGATGACTCCTACGTGTTTCTCATAAGGGGTCTTGTCAAGTTTCAGACTTCACATTACGTATTTAAATCTACTTTTTATATGAAATGCCTTACCTTTACTTACATTAAATTTCAAACTGGTTTGATTTTGTCTTTAGTTGTAGGGGTTGGCTTGATGTGTATGAGAGCTGACAGCCAATGAATGCTCAGCCAGTTCATATAGTGTACTGACGAGGAATAAGGTAACGAGGGTGTTTTGGACCTTGCAAACGGAAGAGAAGCTCATCTGCCTGATGCCTTGTGTTGGCAGAATGGAAAACAGACAAGCCAAAGGGCCGAGATAGCAGCTGAACTCGCCGTTAGCCCCTCTTACAGCACCGGCTCTGTCAGGCAGAACGCTACTGGCGAGCGCGACTGTGCTGAAAGGCTGACACGCGGCTGCTAAACATGACGTGCGCAGCAATCTTCCGTTGCGTACTTTAACGTGATCTGACGACGAGATCAGCAATTGACAAGTCTGACATACCTAAACGACTAGAAGTTGCGTAACGTGACATCGGCTTTAGGATAATAAAGTGAGTCAAAGATGGGACGTGAAGGGGCAGCTTTGTGGTTCTAAATCAAATGTCTTGGCCACTGCACCTCACTGCTCTTCAATATCCAGAATTGTAGGCTGTGACACTTACCTGCCGCGTGGATCACTAAGCCTAAGGTGGCAGTCATGCTGGAAATTCCTGACAATCCTGTGTGGGGGTCTGAAATCAAGAAAACAGGAAATGTTGATTATCAAACCTCCAAGACGAGTAAACGGCTACCTGGAATATCAAAGCAGCAACGTCTGTTTGTACATGAAATAAACTGCATTATCTGGGAGTGTGTGAGTGTTGGGTCCGGGGTGTCACAGCACAAACTTACACAAATAATGTAAAACTCGAATAAACCACACATGGGGGGTTCAAATCCTGCTGCTGCCAGAAGGGATCCTACTCTGTTGGGCCCTTCAGTAAGGCCCTTAACCTGACAATGGCTGACCCTGCGCTCTGACCTCCAAAGATCAAGTGAAAAGATAGGATTAATAAAGTATATCAAATCAATAAATGACCAAATGACCAATTAAAGCACCCATCACAGTAGCCACCTTAAGGCCTGCATGTCCTGTTTGTAACAGAACTTCTAAACTCTCACTACACTGTCACTCGCAATAGAAAGCTCTCGCTGTTGGGTTAAAGACATTTGTGAACCCAAACCAGAGCTGACAGCCAGCAGAAGACCCAATATGAATCCGGGGAATACACTACCACAGCTTATGTAGTAGCAAATTCATTTAATTGTGTCCAGGATGGAAGCACAACTGGCTAAGCCGGTTTTAGGTGGAGCAGCAGCCATCTCACTAGAACACAGAAGAAACACATAAACACAGCGCGATGTAAAGGTTTATGGTCACTCACTCCGAAAGGACAAGTAGCTCCCGATTTGGTCCACAATGAACATCAGAATGAAGCCCCCCCACTAAGGAAATGCCAATGAAAAAATGAGGGGGCAACGGTGGTTTTTCTGCAGGCGTCCCATCAGTTCCATTGCCATTTAGTGCCACAGGGGTGCAAAGCGGGAGAGAAGCTGTAGGAGAGAAAGGATAATATTGTTAAACTTAAGGCAGGCTTTTCTGATGCTGTGGGCACTGACTGGTTTCAACCAGTCGTCTCTCAATGACATTTTTAAAAAGTGTGACCACTAGGGGGCAGTGCAGCACCCCAAGCCCCATTGTCCGCAGAAATCCGCGAACCAGCAAAAAATCCGCGATATATATTTAAATATGCTTACATATAAAATCCATAATAGAGTGAAGCCGCGAAAGTCGAAGCGCGATATATATATATATATACAGTTATATGAAAACGTTTGGGAACCCCTCTCAGCCTGCATAATAATTTCAACAAAAAGATAACAGTGGTATGTCTTTCATTTCCTAGGAACATCTGAGTACTGCGGTGTTTTCCAAACAAAGATTTTTAGTGAAGCAGTATTTAGTTGTATGAAATTAAATCAAATGTGAGAAACTGGCTGTGCAGAAATGTGGGTCCCCTTGTAATTTTGCTGATTTGAATGCCTGTCACTGCTCAGTGCTGATTACTTACAACACCAAATTGGTTGGATGAGCTCGTTGAGCCTTGAACTTCATAGACCGGTGTGTCCAATCCTGAGATATTAAGGTATTTAAGGTGCTCAATTGCAAGTTGTGCTTCCCTTTGACTCTCCTCTGAAGAGTGACAGCATGGGATCTTCAAAGCAACTCTCAAAAGATCTGAAAACAAAGATTGTTCAGTCTCCTAGTTTAGGCGAAGGCTACAAGAAGCTATCTCAGAGGTTTAAACTGTCAGTTTCTGTAACTGTAAGGAATGGAATCAGGAAATGGAAGGCCACAGGCACAGTTGCTGTTAAACCCAGCAGGTCTGGCAGGCCAAGAAAAATACAGGAGCGGCATATGTGGAGGATTGTGAGAATGGTTACAGGCAACCCACAGATCACCTCCAAAGACCTGCAAGAACATCTCGCTGCAGATGGTGTATCTGTACATCGTTCTACAATTCAGCGCAATTTGCACAAAGAACATCTGTATGGCAGGGCGATGAGAAAGAAGCCCTTTCTGCACTCACACCACAAACAGAGTCGCTTGTTGTATGCCAATGCTCATTTAGACAAGCCAGATTCATTTTGGAACAAAGTGCTTTGGACTGATGAGACAAAAATTGAGTTATTTGGTCAGAACAAAAAGTGCTATGCATGGTGGAAGAAGAACACCGCATTCCAAGAAAAACACCTGCTACCTGCTGTCAAATTTGGTGGAGGTTCCATCATGCTGTGGGGCTGTGTGGCTGGTTCAGGGACTGGGGCCCTTGTTAAAGTTGAGGGTTAGATGAATTCAACCCGATATCAACAAGTTCTTCAGGATAATGTTCAAGCATCAGTCACAAAGTTGAAGTTACGCAGGGGTTGGATATTCCAACAAGACAATGACCCAAAACACAGTTCGAAATCTACAAAGGCATTCACGCAGAGGGAGAAGTACAATGTTCTGGAATGGCCGTCACAGTCCCCTGACTTGAATATCATCGGAAATCTATGGGATGATTTGAAGCAGGTTGTCCATGCTCGGCAGCCATCAAATTTAACTGAACTGGAGAGATTTTGTATGAAGAATGGTCAACAATACCTCCATCCAGAATCCAGACACTCATCAAAGGCTATAGGAGGACAGCATCTAGAGGCCAAAAGAAGGCTCAACTAAGTATTGATGTCATATCTCTGTTGGGTGCCCAAATTTATGCACCTGTCTAATTTTGTTATGATGCATATTGCATATTTTCTGTTAATCCAATAAACTTAATGTCACTGCTGAAATCCTACTGTTTCCATAAGGCATGTCATATATTAAAAAGAAGTTGCTGCTTTGAAAGCTCAGCCAATGACAAAACAAAAATCCAAAGAATTAAGAGGGGTTCCCAAACTTTTTCATATGACTGCATATTTATGTATATATATATCATATATACTGTATGTAATTACAGTATATGATACAGTACCTGCCAAATAAAACAGAGTACACGACACATGGGCTCGTCAGCTCTACGCATTTTTGCATCCCCTTCCAGGCATCGAACCTCAGATGTCACTGCCTGAGGTGAAGCCTGTGATGTTGCACCACAGCGGCTGGTTTGCTTACTTAACATGGTGAAGATCAGAGTAATACATTCATGGGTCTCAATTGCAATCTGATTATTTGAATGGTTACCTACGTACCTGGTAACGTGTGTGGTTGATGAAATTCAGACCTGATGAGCCCCAGTTAGGGTGAAACAAGTGTCATGTACTCTTTGTATTGTTTGGAACTTATTGTATCAGAAATCTTTGATCTGCTTCTCACAACTGAGAGGACGTGACGGATCTTTGCCGAGTGGCCGACCAACCACAAGCATTAACTGGTAGGTGAGCACCTAAATAATCAGATTGCGATTCAGACCTATGATATTATATTTTATACATATATATATATATATATATATATATATATATATATATATATATATATATATATATATATCCATCCATTTTCCAACCCGCTGAATCCGAACACAGGGTCATGGGGGTCTGCTGGAGCCATTCCCAGCCAACACAGGGCACAAGGCAGGAACCAATCCTGGGCAGGGTGCCAACCCACCACAGATATATATTATATATATATATATATATATATATATATATATATAGAGAGAGAGAGAGAGAGAGAGAGAGAGAGAGAGACACACACACCGGCCACTTTATTAGGTACATCTGGTCAACTGCTTGTAAACATCCATCCATCCATTATCCAACCCACTATATCCTAACTACAGGGTCATGGGGGTCTGCTGGAGCCAATCCCAGCCAACACTGGGCACAAGGTAGGAAACAAACCCTGGGCATGGGTGCCAGCCCACCGCAGTACTTGTTAACACAAATATCTAATCAGCCAATCACATGGCAGTAACTCAGTGCATTTCGGCCTGTAGACATTGTCAAGACCACCTGCTGAAGTACAAACCGAGCATCAGAATGGAGAAGAAAAGAGACTGAAGTGACTCTGAATGTGACATGGGTGTTGGTGCCAGATGGGCTGGTCTGAGTATTTCAGAAACTGCTGATCTACTGGGATCTTCACACACAACCATCTCTTGGGTTTACAGAGAATGGTCTGAAAAAGGGAAAACATCCAGTGAGTGGCAGTTCTGTGGGTGAAAATGTCTTGTTGATGCCAGAGGTCAGAGATGAATGGCCAGACTGGTTTTTAGCTGACAGAAAGGCAACAGGAAGTCACATAAGCACTCGTTACAAGTGAGGTATGCAGAAGAGCATCTCTGAACACACAACACATCAAACTTTGAAGCAGATGGACTAAAATCAGCAGGAGACCACACCGGGTGCCACTCCTGTCAGCTAAGAACAGGCAATTGACGCTAAAATTTTCACAGGCTCAACAATATTGGACAATAGAAGATTAGAAAAACATTGCCTGGTCTGATGAGTCTCAACTTCTGCTGCATCATCTGGATGGTAGGGTCAGAAATTGACATCAACAGCATGAAACATGGATCCATCCTGTCTTGTATCAACGGTTCATGCTGGTGGTGGTGATTGAATGGTGTAGGGGACATTTTCTTAGCACACTTTGGACCCCTTAGTATGAACTGAGCATCATTTAAATGCCACAGCCTACCTGAGTCTTGTTGCTGACCGTGTCCATCCCTTTATGACCGCAGTCTACCCCTCTTCTGATGACTTCTTCCAGCAGGATAACATGCCATGTCACAAAGCTCAGATCATCTCAGACTGGTTTCTTGAACATGACGATGAGTTCACTGGACTCAGATGGCCTCCACAGCCACCAGATCTCAATCCACTAGAGCACCTTTGGGATGTGGTGGAATAGGAGATTCGCATCATGGATGTGCAGCTGATAAATCTGCAGGAACTGCGTGATGCTATCATGTGAATGTGAACCAGAATCCCTGAGGAATGTCTCCAGCACTTTGTTAAGTCTATGCTGCAAAGAATTACAGCAGTTCTGAAGTCAAAAGGGGGTCCAACCCGCCACTAGTAAGGTGTACCTAATAAAGTGTATATGTATATACAGGGCAGCACGGTGGCGCAGTGGGTAGCGCTACTGCCTCACAGTTGGGAGATCTGGGGACCTCCCTGTGTGGAGTTTGCATGTTCTCCCCGTGTCTGCTCCGGTTTCCTCCCACAATCCAAAGACATGCAGGTTAGGTGGATTGGCGATTCTAAATTGGCCCTAGTGTGTGTTTGGTGTGTGGGTGTGTGTCCTGCGGTGGGTTGGCACCCTGCCCGGGATTGGTTCCTGCCTTGTGCCCTGTGTTGGCTGGGATTGGCTCCAGCAGACCCCCGTGACCCTGTGTTCAGATTCAGCGGGTTGGAAAATGGATGGATGGATGGATATACAGGGTGGTGCAGATCTAATTATGCAACTGTTCGACTGACAACCATCTCCCCGCCATTTTGGAATGCAGGGCAGGTGCTGCCATCTATCGGCAACAAAAAGAATTTTAAGTGAAATCTCTGTGCAGGGCAGGTGCTGTGGATTCTCTGTGTAATAAACTTAATAAGTTATAGCGTAATGAAAATTGCATAATTAGATCTGGACCACCCTATATGTATATATATATATATATATATACATATATATATATATATATATATATATATATATATTACTTACTTATTGCTAATTTGTGTCCCTTTGTTGAACTTTATTTGCGATTATCGTTCCACTGCGGTGGGCTGGCGTCCTGCCCGGGGTTTGTTTCCTGCCTTGTGCCCTCTGTTCACTGGGATTGGCTCCAGCAGACCCCCGTGACCCTGTAGTTAGGATATAGCGGGTTGGATAATGGATGGATGGATTATCGTTCCATTTGCATTGTTTGTTGTTTGAGGTATGGTGGCACAGTGGTTGGCACTGCTGTCTCACAGCTCAGGTCACATTTTTGGCCACAACAATCAGTCCAGCTTAGTTGGCAAATGCTTCCCTTGCCCTCAGGAATGCATAAAGGCCACCATTATAATCCACTCAACACCAGTTCAGCTCCTCGTTCCCCTTTGACTTCAATCAGTTTAGCCGAGTTTGGTGAAGTTCCTGAACATTTCTGGGATTTCTCCAAACTGATGGTAAGCAAACAGCAAACTCTTCCTGACACTTGATCTTTCTCGATGTCTTCCATGTTGGTCAGATAACAACCCCCTGTAGCACAACGCCTTGTCTTTCTTTCCGGCTTGCATGGCCCAAACGCTTGGGAGGAGGCCATCAGCTCGATTCTGGGTCTTGTGAGCGCCTGGTGTTAATGGCTAAGTGGCTCGGGTTGTCTGTGACGGTGCCTTCTCTCACCAGTGAACTAACACATCCATTGCATGGCGTGTAGGAGAGCAGCGAGTTACAAGCTGCCCAGAGCTGTGAACTGGATTTCCGTTTGGCCAACGCACACTTTTCGGGTGGTGGCTGAACTGCTGTTGTACATTTTACTAACCATGAGCGAGTCGGAGAGCTGAATTGTTAAAAGGATGCAGAGGGGCTGATTGCTGACTGCTGGTTTTGTTTGCTTACTCAACTTTCATCCATTGCTAAGGCCCATGGGGACACAGACATAAGGTTCTTTTCTTCACGCCCCACCAGGGACATAATTATCCTCAAAGTATCCCCGCTGTTCGATGGCTCATCCTGGGCCCTGGCTAAGGTCTCCCAGCTAGTGACGTCAAGCCTGCTGTTCTAAAGCTAAGAAACTCATTGGTAACAAATGAGACTGGCGCGTCCTTCTCATTCACAAATTATACACCTGCTAATGTTTTATGTGAGCAATAAAATCATCTCGAGTCCCAAAATTGGGGAGTGAATGGGAGAAAAAAAACAAAATCAGTAAAGAAACCGGCATCAATGAACGGCACCACCAGGACTGACCAGCTCCCACCATGGCCCCCCTAAGCAAACCCTGCAGGTGTCAAAGCCTCACCAAGGAACCAGGGCTTCATTATGACAAATCTGCCAGCGTTAAGGATGTCTACAGTCAGGGTCAGCAGCTTCATTAACTGGATTTAAGAACCCCACGAGAACAGATTAGTAGAAGCGAAAATAACAAAAGATCCAATTCACTCCGGGCTCGATGAGATTTGTTTTAAGACGCAGCTGATGTCACGTATCACCATCCAGGCTCTCCCCTTGGCACCCCGAGCCAAGAGGGGGCACTGCTGCTGCTGCTGCTGCTCCCTCCACAGTACAGAGGAACCACCCAGTAGGGAATCCATTCCCGGACGGGTTTATCCATTCTCGGAAATTCGGGAATCCCGGGCTCCCCAGAATGACACAGTGCACGGGCATCTCACGTGTGAACGGGTTTAGAGCGAGCGACACTTATTTTTAATAAAACTACTGCAATATGTTGACACCAATAAAAGACTAAGCTTAACTACAAGCAGTTCATGCTGTCGTATAAGTACGTGTATCTTTAGTTAGTTACGGTAATAAGAGCGTAGAAAGCACAACGTGTCCAGCGTGCGGTCATCCAGGTGAGAGCGCACCTTCATGCAGAGTACGCCAGCCGCTGAGAAAGCACTTTCTGCCTCCACTGAAGTAGGCTGCACAATCATCAGATACGAGGGTTGCCTGGGTTCCGCGCGGAATCACTCGAAATAAGTAGCCAAGGATTTTGTTTTCTATTTTTCTCATGTACTTCGATCCTTTTTAAACTTTTTCCAAGTATTCACCGCCAACATCAATGCACTTTTGGGCTCTTCTGACCCACGCCGCAAAACACTCGCCAAAGGCTGTCTTTGGGAGGTTGTCCAGCTGTGCGTTTCACCGAGCGGATTCGCCGAGCTTTGAGTGGTGGCGGCGCCCCTTTTTTCGACCAAACCATGCTCTGGCTCTTCGTTTCAGGGTCCAAATTGTAGATCCAGGTCTCGTCTCCAGTGGTGATCATCTTGAAAGTCCTCGATTGGCCATTGTTGAACTTGTCAAGGAAAAACTTGCACCATTCCACGCGAGCTTGCTTTTGTTCCACAGTCAGCAGCCTTGGAACCCATCGGGCACATTTCTTTGTAAAGCCAAGATCTCGTCGAATGATGGTGTCGACAGCATACCGGGTCATCCCAAGTTCCAGAGCAATTTTCCTGATGGTCACACGACCATCTTCTTCCAGGAACTCCTTCACACGATCAGCATTTCTGCCATCAGTCAAACTTCGCGGTTTCGGTTCACGTTCTTCATCGTCAAAGTTGAAGTGGCCTGTGCTGAAGCGCTGGAACCACTTAAAAACCAACCTAACCTAAGGTGGCCTTTCGATTTTCAGACCCCCATTGTGTATTCAAACCTAAAGCTGGAGACCAAAACTGCACACAGAACTCCAGATGAGGCCTCACCAGTGCATTATAAAGGTTGAGCAGAACCTCCTTGGACTCAGGGCGCTATATAACCTGATAGTCTATTAGCCTCCTTAATGGCTTCTGAACACGGTCTGGCAGTTGATAGCGTAGACTGCACTACGACTCCTAAATCCTTCTCATAAGGTGGACTTTGGATTTCCAGACCTTCTGTTTTGTATTCAAGCAATTCACAATTCCGTCTCGTGCCACTGTACGCTGTGTGGTATAGCGGGTCCACGGCTCAGAAGAAAAGCCCAGTTTTTAAATAGATAATTGCCGCACTTGCAGCTTATAAAGGGGGCAGGGTAGTGTGGCCGGAGCAGTTCTTGGACGCTACCTGAGGCGGCCATTTCCTCGCTTATGTGCACAGGTGGTGAATCGTCCGAATCGGTCATTGATGCCAGGAGCTGCTAATCGCCACACCTGAGCCACATCCACATTATAAATAGTAGGAGCGCGAGTGTGGAGGGGGAGAGAAAAGGAAAGTGAATGGAGGTTAAGGGAGAAGAAGGCGGCAGGAAGCTGAAAGCCGGTGCGTGTTAGGCCGACACTCAGGGGCAGCTAGAAGTGGTCGCTCCTGCCAAGCATTTTGGAGTAGCAGGAGTGACCGAACGGTGATTGGCTCGCTGCAAAAGGTAGCTTGGGAGGTGGCAGCCCCAATGTGAGTGTCCTGGTCGCTGGGGAACCCAAGTCATAGTGTGGAGAGTCCTACAGAGCCAGAGACCACAGAGCTACCCCCTAGACAGGAGAAGGACAGCTGAGGGCAGGGCGAGTCCCCTGGTGCAGAGCCCGGATGGAAGAAGCAGGGGAGCCACCAGTTGAAGAAAGCACCATGTTCGTTTTTAAAGAAAGGACTGCTTCCAGTTTTAATGGATTATTTTAATCACCCTTTCACTGGTTTTTAATGGATTATTTATTGATTGACTTTTGCAAGCCCTGCACTGTTTATTTGGAACACTGTGTTGATTTTGTTGTTTTTAATAAAAGCACTGTCTACATCTTTTTGCACCATCCCCTTGCTTCTTGGTGTCTTCACTGATCAGCTCATCCAGTTATATTATTGATGGTGTCGGGTTCAAGGGCTCCCAAAATGGAGATGTGGCCATGGAACGACACCCCTCATCGTCACACATTGCAGTACGCTATAAGGAGAGCTAAGGGGGCATACGTGCAGAGGATTAACGAACATTTCAGCAGCACCAGAGACACACATCATATGTGGCTGGGCGTTCAGACAATTACAAACTACAAGCCCAACCCACACAGCAGCAATGGTGATGCCTCCCATAAGGATGAGCTGAACAACTTCTTCACACGGTTTGAGGTGCAGATCAAAGAGCCTGCGAGAAAAGCAACACCTCCCTCCACTGACCAGGTACTCTGTCTCTCCATAAATGCCGTGAAGAGGACTCTATCCAGAGTCGATCCACGCAAGGCTGCAGGACCTGACAACATACCTGGTCGTGTGCTCAAAGAATGTGCCAGTCAACTGGCTGGTGTCCTCACAGACATCTTCAACACATCTCTGAGCCAGTTGTCAGTCCCAGCATGCTTCAAGTCAACCACCATCATACCAGTGCTGAAGATATCATCAGTGACATGCCTGAATGACTACCGACCAGTTGCACTCACGCCAATCGTCATGAAGTGCTTCGAAAGGTTAGTCATATCACACATAAAGACTAATCTCCCTGCCTCCCTTGACTCTCTTCAGTTTGCATACCGCTCAAACACGTCAACTGAGGATGCCATATGCTCTGCCCTTCACCTCTCCCTGACACATCTGGATAAAAAAGACACATATGTCAGGATGCTATTCATAGACTTTAGCTCCACCTTCAACACAATCATCACTCCAAAGCTGGTTGTAAAACTGAGCAGGCTGGGCCTGAACACCACCCTCTGCAAATGGATCCTGGACTTCTTGACAGAGAGGCCCCAGTCAGATCGGATGGGCTGCAACACTTCCAGCATCATCACACTGAGCACTGGAGCGCCGCAGGGCTGTGTGCTTAGTCCACTGCTCTTCACCCTGCACAGCCACGCACAACACCAACCACATCATCAAGTTTGTGGATGATACGACGGTGCTGGGACTAATAAGCAGGGATGATGAAACAGCATACAGGGATGAGGTGGAACGGCTGTGCGTATGGTGTAAGACAACAATCTACAGTATCTCTCAGTGTCGACAAGACAAAAGAGATGATTGTGGACTTCAGAAAATCACATCCTGCACACATCCCACTCAGCATCAACGGTTCAGATGTGGAGACTGTTAGGAGTACCAAGTTATGCACAAGTGTGCACATAACTGAGGAACTCACGTGGACACATAACACCTCATCACTAATCAAGAAAGGCCAGCAGAGACTACACTTCCTGAGGTGGCTGAAGCGAGCAAGTCTTCCCCCTTCCATCCTCACCATGTTCTACAGAGGGCACCATTGTGAGTGTTCTGACCAGCTGTATCACTGTCTGGTATGGCAACTACAACATATCTGACTGGCAAGCGCCTGCAAATGATAGTGAAGACAGCAGAGAACATTATTGGGGTGCCTCTCCCTTCACTACAGGACATATTTTACAAATGCAGTGTCCACAATGCCTGCAGCATTGTGCAGGACCCCTTACACCCCTCACATGGACTTTTCACACTTCTGCCATCCAAGAGAAGATACGGCAGCATCAAAGCCAGATCTGCCAGGCTGCAGGAGAGTTTTTACCCCCAAGCTGTTAGAGTCCTTAACACCAGGCTGCCCCCTGGGACCTTCCACACGGTTTTGACCACCTCTAAAAACAGAACTTTTATACATGCTGGCCACTGTCCTGCAAAGACGAGTGTGCAGGTAGAAAAGAACTGAAAATCTCATACTGACCTTTAAGGATTTTGACACTCTTGATATCCTTCTGCTGTGAAACATTCTGACCTGTCATTGTTTACACGTCTTAAATGGTTCACCGACAAATGAGCGCCGACAAACCCGCGAACTGATTTTCAACAAATGCGCGCCGACAAAATCTCGAAAATCAAAATCTCTGTGTCAACAAGCTGTGGAAAGCCTATTGACTGTGCTGACCCACTAATATGTAGCCAGGTTTCATGTAATATATAGCAAAATGTTTTATTTCTCATATCTCATAATATTGACATCTAAATTAAGTTTTACAAACCATATTTAAGTAGAACTTTTTATGCTTTTATACTACTAATTATCGCGCATTTGTCTGCGCGATTTTGATGTCGCGATTTTGTCTATCGCGCATTTGTTGGGTCACAGTCTTAAACAACTATTAGCATACACTGATCATTTCTGTATTATTCATCCATCCATCCATTTTCCAACCCGCTGAATCCGAACACAGGGTCACGGGGGTCTGCTGGAGCCAATCCCAGCCAACACAGGGCACAAGGCAGGAAACAATCCTGGGGAGGGTGCCAACCCACCGCAGGACACACACAAACACACCAAGCACACACTAGGGCCAATTTAGGATTGCCAATCCACCTAACCTGCATGTCTTTGGACTGTGGGAGGAAACCGGAGCGCCCGGAGGAAACCCACGCAGACACGGGGAGAACATGCAAACTCCACACAGGGAGGACCCGGGAAGCAAACCCAGGTCCCCAGGTCTCCCAACTGCGAGGCAGCAGCGCTACCCACTGTGCCACCGTGCCGCCCATTTCTGTATTATCTATTATTTATTTATTATATTACATACTGTATCTATTGAATATATTTATGTATCTAGATTGCAAATACCATACATTGCATCAATGTTCATATTGCTAACTACACGTTGCGGCACTCGGCTGGGGTTCCTACCCAGCCGGGACGCCCAGGAAGACAGGAGGAGGGTTCATTCCTCCTCCAGACCGCGAGGGGCAGTCCGCCCTGGTTGTGTTGGGGGCCACGGGTACAGGGCTTAGAAGCTCAAACCTGTAGGAGCTCGAGTCCCCGTGCCTGATGGACCCTGGACCCCAGCACTTCCGCCACATCAGGAAGTGCTGGGGGGGGGAAGAAGAGAGGGAACACCCGGAGTGCATCTGGGGAGACAGCTGGCACTTCCGCCACACTGGGGCGTGTCGGGTGGAAGATTGGCGGCGCACACCTGGAGCACATCCAGGTATGAATAAAAGGGGCCACCTCCCTTCATTCGAGGCTGGAGTCGGGTGGAAGAGGACGAGGTCTTGGAAGGAGAGACAGGAGGCGGCCTGAAGAGTGAGGCATCGTGGTTTGGCCTGGACTTTGGGGAAGTCTGTGGGTTGTGTGGCACAATTGTAAATAGTGATTGTATAATAAACGTATGTTGGGTGACAAAATGATGTCTGCCTGTCTGTGTCTGGGCTGTTCCCCACAACGTCAATATTGCTGCTACTTCTCTGTCTTGTCTGTGCACAATGTGTTGTCTTGTTTGTGTTTTAATTTTCATTCTATTTTTAATTTATTATTTGCACGTCATGTTGTTACACTGTGGACCCTGAGCTTCACAATTTCGTCTGTCTGTATACTTGTATAAGGATGAGATGACAATAAAGTTCACTTTGACTTTGACGGATGGTATGCCAAAGCCACCTGAAGGGCCTTTTTGCTTCCTTGCTCCTGGTGCTACTCGTGTAGACTCCAATACTCCATGGCCCTTAAGCAGAATAAGCAAGATTGGACAATGAATACATGAATTAAAGAGATTTGTGTTACTTTAATAATTACTGTATATGCTAAGGAAAAAGTAACTTCATGTATTCAGAATCGCCTAAGAATGACACACTTCGTTCCACAATTTGTGTGAGTCTATTGAATTAATTCTACAAGCAACTGAATGAGGAAGCCTGCTGCTGCTGAAGTCTCGTCATTTGGATTTTTGCCCCGAGTTTACTTTGCATTCACGCCCAGCTATGTAAATAACTGACGGCCCACCTTAGGCCTCTGCTCCGCATGCTGAAACTCTCACCTAGATAATGACGGCCTCTGTGGAGGAATTGAGCGCGTGCCTGTCTGAACTTCAAGGTGACCTGAGAAAGGAACTCAGGATGGACAAAGTAAGAATTCCGTAGCATATCTAGCAATCCGTAGGAATTTAACACGGTGGCCATTTAGAGAAAGTGCCGTCACAGTGCGCTGTACGGAGGGTCAAGAAATACGAGGTGTTTACTGGCAATATTTGGATGACCCTGCCCTACACCCTGTATGTCCGAAAGAACAAGACGTGAAAAGACCACTTGAACGGTTGTGACGAGAACAGGCCATTCAGCCCAACAAGCTCTTCCATCCACTTCACTGAGATTGTCCAAAATTAAGTTCAAGTTGAGCTATGGAGCTCCCTAAAGTTCTGCTCTCCGACACACTACTTGGTCATTTATTCCATGTGTGTCTGGGGGTTCTATGGGTGAAAAACAACTTTCTGATGTTGGTCCAGTTTTAACCCTTATCCGGTTTCCAACCACGTTCCCATGTTCTGGTTGAAGACACAGCGGGCATCCACTTTACTAAATCCTTTTGTAATGTAAAACACACCATCTTAATCTTCTCCAACCTCTCCTCATGGCTCAAACTTCGTAGTCCTGAACTCAGCCTCGTCGCTCGTGGACTTTCTCTTGTGCTGTTATGTCTTTTTTTTTTGCTTATAACCATAACTGATTTTATTACTCAAGGTGAAGCCTCACTAGTGTGCCATATGACTGAAGCAGCCACTTTGGCGCAGTCGTTAAGAGCTTTGGACTGCAAACCCTGAGGGTGTGGGTTCAAATGCCACTGTGTGACCCTGAGCAGGAGACTTGACCTGCCTGAGCTCCAACTGGAAAACCAAAAGCAACAGAACCAATCTTCTTATATGATACTCTACCATGGCAGTCTGTTTGTCTGTCCAGCATTTTAAATCACCTGTAGCTCGCAAACCACTTGAAATATTGACCTGAAATTTGGTTCACATATACTACGTGACGTCTACTATCCGCTTTCAGGGTGATGATTGACCTCAAGGTTATTCCTCTTTTTAGTTTATTGTAGAATCAACTCTCGGCAGTGGACAGCAGGGCGGCCGTGCGGCGCATGTGTACTGGTGACATTCTCATCTCTACCACCTTTGCCATCACTTCCCCTACCTCTTTATATCTTAGATCATTCTTGAGGCAGATTGAAGACTTAAGTGCCAGATTAAGTGAAAAATTAAAACGTACTAAGTAATTGCAACACAAACACTGACTTAATCAGTTTTAACGTGAAAAGTTGCGGACGAAAGAAGAGAAGAAGCGGGCTGCTAGGGTGGAAAAAAGATGAGCCGCTCAGGTGGCAGCAAGCGCATCAACCTCTGAGCAAATGAATGGTAAACACACAGAGAAAGAGGATGAAGACTAGGAATGATCAAGTCAAGTGTATTCACTGCACGTTATCGTGCAGCGCGCCGTTACTAGTTGTATCATAAATATCGTTAGTCACCTTGGATAAAGATGCCAGCCATACAAGTAAATGTTAAGCATAACCTCCCTACACGGCGTGAAGAACACAAGATGGTTTCTTTGAATCTCACCAGAGGTCTTCTGTGGACTGAATGGAGTCCCTAAATCCCAGCACTGTGTCAAACACTAGAAGGTCCTAGTTGAAGATCTCAGTTCCAGCATTTCCAAATATTTTTCCCACATCACTTAATTTCCTTACCATAGTCTAACTGTACAAGATTACAAGTCCAACTCACTGTGGGGGTCCCAAAAGGAGTCACTTCACTTGTCCCTATTCAGCTACTTCTTATTTTGGATTTACTTAGGATAAAACCATCTTACCCAATAAGTTTCAATAAACTCGTGCAATCTTCTCCAAGTAATCAACTCAAGATGTCCTCAAAAGGAACATCTCTTCAGAACCCTCGTTCAAACAATTGAGTGGTCCGCCGCTGGACTTCCAGGCTTTCCCCCCTGTTTGGTAGTCTCTGTCTCTCTTTTTCTGCACCTGCTTCCAGATTTGTCAGATGCTCTTCCAAAATGTTAAGAACTTCTCACCTGGATATAAAAGTGTGGACATGTCTACAAGCCTTGTTGGGTGCAGTGCTGCCCCTCACTTAGTGGCCTACTGGAACCCTGAGTAGAGTTTAAAGGACTCTGAATGGTGGGCTGAGATTGAGAGAAGCGCACAATGCCAGCCAGTGCTCCGTTTCTGACGTATTAACGTTAGACATCTACCCAGTGGTACCAGCGACACGCCAACATCCAAACCGCATGGACACGGCAGATGGAGAACTCGGCCCTCCTTACCTCTCAGCGAATCCTCCAGCAGTTCAATCCCCTCGGGAATGATGATCGCCAGGGCCGTTCCGCACAGCAGGCCTGCCCCCAGGACGCTGACAAACTGCAGCTTTTTCTGAAAGGAAACAGATATATCACATTACTTGTCACACCATCATCATCATCATCATCATCATCAACGTGCTGATCTGAAATGTCTTCCTTGTTAATGCTATTTCTAAAATGTCAGAGGTTTTTCAGAGGTTATTTTGCGTTAACCGCTAAGAAGAAGACGCGAGCTGAGACCTTTGATGGAGTCCTGTGCACTCGGCGGGCACTCGGGACAAATGGCAGGCAGAGGACCAGGACCCCCATCATCCAACAGTGCCAAGCAAGCAAAATGGGGAGGTGCAAACGGACCAATGCCACGAGTTTACAACATCTCAGTGCCTAGGCCACAACACCGAGGTACTTCAAGGCTGAAATCGAATCTTTGTGTATTGACTTCGCCTCCACAGAGCGTTCAGACCCCTCACTGTTTTCAAGTTTTGTTATATTGATGCCTTGGGCTAAAATCCTAATACTCCAGAATGAAGCAGCGTAAGCAGCATTTTAGGAATTTTTGAAAATGTTATTAAAAACAAAACGCTTCGGCAACAGCCCCCAGTGCACAGTCGGGACAATTGACGCGTGTTTCTCGGCACACTTCTCTTAGATTTTTTTTCTTGTTGCTTACGCGTGAGTGCCGAGAGTCAGCTTGTGATCCGCACGATCGACGCGCCCCCTTGCAGTATTGTAGTCTGCCACAGCACAACGCTTGCTGATGTCCACATTTCTGCTGACACGACCATTGACTGTTGCTGCTTAGGGGCCTGACGTCTTTCTTGTCCTTCCTCTCGATCGCAATCATTTTGCCCTTTAATGACATGTAGATATTGCACCCTGCTGCAGTGTAACGTGACTGGAGTCAGCACTCGTATCACAGCGACTCGGCCAAGCAGTGCCGTGTGTATCAGTGTCGACGCTTGATGACCAAATCACATCATCATCACCGATTCAACTTATGGTTCCGTTTCAGTTTGTTCTAAAACTGGCTTTACTGCTCCTCGTTTGTATCCTGTTCTTTTGATTGAAGACTCCAACCCCACTCATGAATATCGACGAGTTACCACAGCGTGGCAGAAAGCACCGAAAAATTTTGCAGTACGATGTTATTTTATCCACTAGATGGCAGCAGAATACTGTCCTGAGCGTCAGTCAGGCTTAACACTTTTCATCAGATCATAAGAGCTTAACCAAGAGACGCTCGGGCTTAACTGGCCCTACAAGAGCTCTGAGCCCGAGAGAAGCTCCGTGAGTGGTTACCAGTGAGGTGGTTAAGCCAGTTTAGAAATGGGCTGAATTTATTTACAGGAATGTCGTAAGCAGATTGAAAAAAGAAACGACTAATGACTCTCCCCATTTCTGCATTGGAGACCATCCTGCCACTCCATGCCTTATCATTAAAAAGGTAAGAAGTGCGCTGCACATCCACTATAAGCCACAGTTTGGCCCTGCGTTCCTGTAGCACGCTCCTCCAGGATTTACTCCCACAGCCTAGAGACTCAGTGAAGCAGATTAGCCAATCGTCCGCCCAATGTGGGAGTTTTGGCTGGGATGGCCTGGCGTCCCAAATGAGGCGGCTTCAAAACCATCGGAGTGTGGGCAAAGATGGAGGGGCTGATTTACAGTGAATTTAGTCGTCTGTCTTAGGGACTTTGTTTCCATTATTGGGTAGTGAGGAGCCAATGCAACAATTTATGTCTTGTAAGCCGAAAATTGCACAAGGAATGGCTGAGTGGGCTTTAACAGGACCTGCTCTTTGACATAAAACCCAGCATTGACTCTATAAGAAGACAAAAAAAAAAACTGACTGCCCACTTGACAAAATACACTGGATAAATAACATCATCATCATCATCACTAAATATGGACGGAGCAGCACTTCAGGTGAGCACAGGCTGTCTCAGCCATGGAGGACACGCCGGTGGACCTGATTGGACAACACCGTCTGCTCCAGCATCAGCAGATCTGAAACAGGCAGGCGGGCGGACGGGCGGACACACTCATGTGCTGCTCCCAGATCTGATCTCGACCTCAAAACAAAAATATGTACACCACACAAATAAAGTTCTGTCTATCTATCTGTACAGTCAGGGCGATTAAATGGGATAGATGGAGAGATAGAAAGGCACTATATAATAGATAGATAGATAGATAGATATATGAAAGGCACTATATAATAGATTATCTATCTATCTATTATATAGTGCCTTTCATATCTTTATCTAATAGATAGATAGATACAGTAGATAGATAGATATATGAGAGGCACTATAGATAGATAGACAGATAATCTATTATATAGTGCCTTTCATATATCTATCTATTATATAGTGCCTTTCATATCTCTATCTATCTATTAAATAAAGATATGAAAGGCACTATATAATAGATAGATAGATAATCTATTATATAGTGCCTTTCATATATCTATCTATCTATCTATCTATCTATAGTGCCTCTTGTCTATCTATCTATCTATTAGATAAAGATATGAAAGGCACTATATAATAGATAGATAGATATATGAAAGGCACTATATAATAGATTATCTATCTGTCTATCTATAGTGCCTCTCATATATCTATCTATCTATCTATCAGATAAAGATATGAAAGGCACTATATAATAGATAGATAATCTATTATATAGTGCCTCTCATATCTGTATCAGATAGATAGATAGATAGATAGATAGATAGATAGAATGGTTGAAATAGTTTACTGTCAAATAAATGCAAAGAGTACACAACACGTGTTTTGCCCTCATTCTGGGCTCATCAGGTGTACACACTCCACTAGATAGAGATATGAGAGGCACGATAGATAGATAATCTATTATATAGTGCCTTTCATATCTTTATCTGATAGATAGATAGATAGATAGATAGATAGATAGATAGATAGATAGATAGATAGATAGATAGATAGATATGAGAGGCACTATATGATAGATAGATAGATAGATAGATAGATAGATAGATAGATAGATAGATAGATAGATAGATAGATAGATAGATAGAAATATTTGCCTCCTCCCCATCTGGCTTCCTCTATTTTTGCTTCTCCGTAACTCTTTATTATTTCTGATCTCCTCATAAATTTCATTTAATACAAAAGGCAGCCTGAGTAAACACAATTCAATATTTTAATGAACGTTTGATTTATTGAAGGACAAAAGTTCCGCCACAGCTGTACGAGCCTTGTGAAGATGTACCTGCCTCCTCAGTCACTCAGAGCTAATGGCTGCATTGATGATTCCTCCTTTAGAGAGACACATGGGAGAGCCACGAGGTGAACACCACTGCTAAACATGAGGAACATAAAGGTTTGTCTAATGGCTGCCACGAAACACCTTGAAAAATCCCATACTTTTAGGATAATGTTCAGTGGATGGATGAGTCCAAAAGTGGAACTTTATAGAGGACATGGCTCCCATTACGTCTGGCATAAAGTTAAAACAGCTTTCCTCAATACCAACACCATGCTCACAGTCAAACATGGTTGCTTGTATTGAGGCGTTGTGGAAATGCTTTGCTGCTTCAGGGTTTGGTCGACGTGCCATAACTGAGGGAAGCAGAAGTTCAGCTCACTAACATAAAGTATTGAAGGAGAAGGTCCAGTCGTCAGTCTGTGATCTGAAGCTCAAGCACAACTGGCTTATTCAGATCTGCAGTCCTAACCACAAGAGCAAGACTACCTGTGAATGGCTGAAAAACATCAAAATGCAGGTCTTGGAGTGGCCTACTCAAACTCCTGACTTGATACCTTACACCTTGCCTGGTGTAAGCTCAGAGTCAGCGCCTCCCAATGTGGCCCAATTAAAACACTTCTGGAGCGGAGAGTGTGTCCGAGTCTTTTCTCCACAGCGATGCTGAAGGCAGGTCTCCTGTTTTCTGGAAGCTTTCCATTGCAGGTGCTGCTGTATTAAGCTCAGGGGGGCAGTTACTTTGTCACATGGGTTATACAGGTGTTGGTGAACTTTTTTCCTTCAGTAAATCAAATAATCTTTTAAAATTGATCTATTGCAAGAGTTCCCAAACTTTTTTCAGCCGCAGACCCCTTTACCAAAAACTTTTAAAACCGTCGACCCCCTAATTACATGCAATGGTTTTTCATATCCGCACTTGCTTTGATATGTTCGATAAGACAATGAACAGACATGTTTGTGCTACATGTATTTTCATGTATTCTTACGTGTGACTCTTTTAATGACACATTTTACCTTTTCGTTCGCATATTTGGTATGTAATGTGTTTTTTTTTTTTAAATGATTTTACTTCTTAATTAGGTACCTATTGGAATCATAGATATTTTGAAGTAACAAACAAATAGCAGTAGTAAGGGGTCTATTTTTGCTGTCGTTGACCCCCAAATTTTTTCATTGAAACTATTGACCCCTAGAAAGTTCAAATCGATCCCAGGGGGTCAATATCGACCACTTTGGGAACTCTTGATCTATTGCATTCACTCAGATGATCTTTTCTGCTATAATAAATTTGTTTGGAAGATCAGAAACGGGCGTTATGAAAAAGCAAAAATGAAGGAAATCAGGCAGGGGGCAAAGACGTTTTCATGCCACTGTATATGACAAATATTATGTTACGTACGTAGTGTCTATTTATCTTCAGATATAATGCTTTTACTTGGCGTCTTTTGTGACCATCTAAGAGATAATCGGAAGGCGCTATATAAGACACAGTAAAACATATCCTGGGAGTCCGCGGGAGTGCGCATGCCCGCGGGATGCTCGCACACCTTCTTGTCAGGCTGGTCGGCTTTATGTCCAGTTGGACTGTCCCCGAAGGTGAAGCAGGGGTGGAGTTTGAATTTGGCGTCACTTTCCTCAAAGATGTGCACTTTTTATATTATTTTTCTTACATGAGGAGGTTGTTTTCTTCAGCCGTTTTGGGTCGTTTGCGCCCAGTGGTCCATTCTCGTCACCCCGTGTCCTTCAATCTGCTGCAACGTCAGTGGGAGATTCTGTTCATTTAACGGACCGAGCTGCTGCCCTGGCATGGGGTTTGGGGCTCCGTCTAGTCCGATCTCCGGAGTGCAAGGCTGTTGCTGTAAGAGTCCCTTGAACCCCATGGTGGCTGTTTGCGTGTCACCAAAATGCTACTCCGCTACGTTTTTTTGCAACTTTGGACGCCCAGAACCTGAGTTTAAAAAGTGAGTTTTGTGTAACACTGCGTTTTTTCATCTACTTAATGCCCCCTTTGTGTTTCAACGTGTTTATTACACTGAAGCAGGATACTTAATAAAATACAAATAAAAGAATTGACTAACGATAAACAAAAGAGCCCACCCAACCTCCACCGCGTACCTCTGAAAGTTTGATCACGATCGGGATCAAGCCCAAGGCATAGCATCCTACGAACATGGCCAGGCTGATGAGAACGATCGCCGCCGCTCCGTTCATGGTTGCAGGGTGCCGGGATCGCCGAACGGTGCAAAGACCCCAAAAGTTCAAAGTCCTGATCTCGTGCTCTGTCTTCCTTCAACTTTAAATCATCACTCCTCCGCCACTACTGAACGATTCGTTGCATGATCCCCAAATCCCTTAAGTGGCACACATTGTCATCGGCTGTCATGTTTTCTTTCGGCGAGTCCAACAGCTCGGGCTCAACTTCTTACCTTCCACGTCGCAGGGCTGCAGAGTCCGGTGGCTCCGTAAAGTTCAGTCTTCAGTACGGAGGAGCGTGTTAGGGGAGGGGCCAGAAAGATTGACAGGCAAATGCTGTTGCCAATTGGAGAATAAACATTTATAAGCAAGAAGGCTGCTGCCACAGATTGGTGGATAAAAATGATCGGCAGCTACCGACCCGCATTCTCAGGGTGTTCGTGTGCGCAGACATGTATCGTGAGGAGAAGAAAAAAGACCGCTGCGCCACCTGGCGGAAAGTACCGGTGTCACGCGAACGTTCACTTGGATTCTGAAAGCAATCTGTTACAGTTCAAATATTTACACTGTAATAAGAGTTAGCGTAGGGCTGTGTCAGCGTGTATCTACAAAAGAAAAAAAAGTTTAAGGTTATTCTCCAGCTGAAAAAAAAAATTTTGGCTGTACATCTTCATCCGGTGTGGAACTGAAAAAGAAAAGACAGGTGACATATAATAATAATAATAATAATAATAATAATAATACATTTTATTTATTTGTAGGCGCCTTTCTAAACACTCAAGGACACCGAACAATATATAACACACACATTATAAACAAAACTAAAATACAAAAATTAAAATCAGACAGAGCAATTGTAATCAAACAGAAGGAGGGGCGACAAAAGCAGGGTAAACGAAAGGAGAAAAGACGAGAGTAGGTGACAGAAAGGGACACATTAAAGAATTAATCAGTCATCTAGACCTGGAGAAATGTGTGAACCTAGGCTGGAAATGAGATTGGCTTCTCCGATTTTCTTTCCAACGTGTCTTTGAAGCCCTGTGAAAGAACACAGAGAGATTAATGTGGCTAAATCAAGGAATGTGAAGTGATCTACAATCAGCTTTGTAAGGTCTTTGATCCTAACGGCTTGAACGCACTCTCTTGAATGGGTACGTCTGACAAGAAATGCAGTGCATGAGATTTTTAGACTGGCACAAAACACTGAATTTACCAGAGGGGCCAGATATAAGGGTACTGTTGGTGACACAGCGGCTCCTGTTGTGAATGTGGCTCTCCTCTGTCACGTGAGCTGTGGACGAGAAGTTTGCATGGGTTGGGTGGTCAACAGAAGGAGATCAAAGGAGGACGAGGATAAAAGGCTCCCGTGAAAGGACCAGTCTGTCAAATGGGGAAATTTGGTTTGAGGACTTGTGGGAGAAAGAGATGTTAGGGTGGAATGGGAGGACCAGCAGGATGTTGGTTTGATTATTGAGGTTTCTCTTGAAGTAGATGTTATGAGGTCTACTGCTGGATTGATTGAGGGTCCTGCTCACAATATGAGGAGGGTATCTTCTATCAATGAAGAAACTCCTCATTCTGAGTGCTTCACCTCATCACTGCAGAGGCGGCGGAGTGTAAGGAACTGTGAATGACTTTAATATGACAGGGATGGAAGGAGATGTACAGAAAGATGGTTGGAGGTTAATAAAATTAATGAACTCCTGTAGTTGGGTTCTAGAACAAGAGGTGGCACCAACCCAACCGTCAATATGCTGGTCCGTTACAAAGCCTAAGTAGGAAGAAAAGAAATAAAGTATAAAAATATAAAATTTGCAAAGACACAAAAGATATGATACTTTTCCACTTGCCTGGTGAAAGCTAGCTGCTCATGGAAGTAGGAAGCTACTGTGAAGGATGGGCATCCTCTGCTGGATGCTGCCAAGATAGACTCCAGCTCCACACATTCCTTCAACAGAATTAGGGAACTGGATGGCCATTTAGAGCAGCTTGACAGAAATCTACCAAGGACTATGAATAAACGTACTTGATACACTAAGTTTTGGCAGTCAAAATAACTTTCTCAACTTCCCTTAAAATGATTCAGGGTCCTAAAGGGGTGCCACAGCCAAGCCCAACAGCATAGGGTACCAGTCCATCACAGAACTCACTCATGTGCACTCCCAGACTTGAATAGGGTCAGCTTGGAATCACCACACCATCTAACGTTTTCAGAAAAACAACTTTTAGGTGGCAGGGCAGGTTTTTCAGGTTGGATGACTGGCCCAGGACTACACAGTCAGTTTGAACTCAACAGCTTGTAGCCACCGGGCTACTCATGGAGCACCATAAGAAAAAGACACGAAAACGAGAAAGCTGCAAACTGCTTTGAACACAGGCAATCACACACAAAAATAACCATTAAAAACTTAAGGTGTAAAAGAAGTTAAAACGTGTTCAGTATTCGATACAGCAGATAAATAGATATGAAAGGCATTATATGACAGACAGACATATTAATTTAGTGTAGTAGGCAGGATAAGATAGATGATATGAAAGGCACTATATGATTGATAGATAGACATTAATTTAGTGCAGTAGGCGGGATAAGATATAGGTAGATGATAGGAAAGGCGCTATATGATAGATATAGACATTAATTTAGTGTAGTAGACAGGATAAGATAGATGATATGAAAGGTACTATATGACAGACAGACAGACAGATAGATAGATAGATAGATAGATAGATAGATAGATAGATAGATAGATAGATAGATAGATAGATAGATATTAATTAATTTAGTGTAGTAGGCGGGATAAGATATAGGTAGATGATATGAAAGGCACTATATGATAAGATAGAGATATGAAAGGTACAATATGATAGACATTATCTTATCCTGCCTACTACACTAAATTAGATAGGTAGATGATATGAAAGGCACTATATGATAGATAGATACTTTATTAATTTCTAAGGAACTTTCAGGGTTACAGCAGCAGACAAAAAGAGGTACAAATATATACATTGTGAAGGAGAGCCCATGCGGGTGGGCACGCCGGCCAGGACTGAACAAGAATTCTTACCTGGCCAGGAGGAAGTTTTCTAATGGAAGGACCAGGAAAGACGGCTTATTCGTGTTGGTTCCTTTCCCCCCAAACACTGGATGGCAACCATCCCAGGCAGGGATATCTGCACTGATACTCACAAGGCATGCTGGGTGGTGTAGCCTCAAAGGACAGCCCTGTTGGGTTCTGGGGGGTCTGCCACAGGAAGCTACAATGATTGGGAGTCCCTGCATTGTGGGTCTTCAGATGTACCCAGAAGTGCTTCTGAGCCACAACCTCATGTCACTGAAGAACTCCTGGGTGTGCCCCGCTTCAATGTGAGAGCCAGAGTTGCGAGGAGGAGGATGAAACTTGCTGTGAGTAGCGGAGTCAGAGAGAGGAAGAGAAGAAAGAGAGTTGCAGAGTGCTTTATTGTTGGGCTGCTTTGTGACGGTGTTAGTGGTGTGGGAAATGCTTCCTGTGGAAGAGTTTTCTGAAGTAAAATGCCCTGGTTGAGTGCTACACTTGTGTCCGAGCTTTTGTGACTGGTGCTTGGGGAGCTGGAGGGCCCCCTGGTGGTCACAAAATTTAAGAAAAATGATAATCTTGAGTACAATAGCAAGATATAAATACACATGTAACAAGTATTATCTATGCGTAAATTAACAAAGTGTATTTTTATTTACTAAGTGATTAGCATTGCACACACTTAACAGTTACAAATTCACAGTGCAGGGTGTCAGTATTATTCTGCATGGAGTGGGGTCACCAGTGGAGTCCCTTAGGGGTCTCTCCTTGGGTCTGTTACTTTATCTGATTTATATTAATGACATTGATTCCAGTTAGTAAACTTGTGAAAACTTGTAACTCTGTTCACCTCCTTTACTCTCAGCACGTGTCTTGTATTATTGAACCCTTGTCATTCCTTTTTCACTGTAATATCTTTGTACCGAAAGGTGCTGCTTGTTTTATAGCCTGTTTCAGTCATAAACTATAATTAATTAGAACCTGATCTTAAAAAGGCCATCTAGTTTAACACACCAATTCTTATTTAACCTACATGTCCAAAATAGCTGCTGAGATTTGAAGATGTTGAAGTTGCAGCTTTCAGCCAAGCCAGTAGGCAACTTGCTTCCTACGCAAAGAAATATTTTTGAACATTTCCTTAAACGTTACTCTTAATCAGACTTCATCTGTGGCCGAGTTTTTTTGCCATGCATTTCTTGAACCCGTGTTATTCACTACGGAGTTGTGGAGACCTGAAGTATACTACAAAAGACTGCAATACTTGCTCCCACGTGTAGCTGACCAATTGACATTTGCTGTGTAACACACTCGTCTTTGGGAAGTAAGAAGAAAATAAAGTGCCTTGAGAAAAACCCACACTGATAGCGATCATAATGGAATTTGAACCGAGTCACCTGGGGCTTAGAGGCAGCAGCACCACCACCAAAACACTAAGCTACCTCTAAACCTCACACTGCAGCCAGTGTTTCCCTTTATATATGGGATCCTTTTGTCTTTATTTACATAAACATTTATTTGAAACACAAATCTGTCAAACCTGAAATTTGCCATCAGCTAATTATCCTATTTTTGCACCTAAGGAAAAACTAGTCTTTTTGAGACATGTCTGGCTTTAAGGTTTTCTTAATCAGATTTCTTAAATTACTCAGCAAACACTGAAATATATGAAACAGTATTTTCCTTTGCAAGGAGAACAAAATACAAATCCAGCTATCAAAATTAGTGCATGCATACTAACTGGTCTCGTACATTCAGTTCACGTCCAACATTCACATATGGCAGGCGACTCTAAACATTATTTTTGGATGATGTCTGAATATAGACTTCAAAACTTAACCACTCCAGTACATTTGCTGCAAATCCAGTTAGTCCACGTTGGCCTACAGCTTGGCTTCCAGTTGACCAAATGAATTGACATTTTTTCTTTAAAGTTTTGTATTTCTTTCACAATACCCATCCCAACACTTTCACAAATTAAGTGATCCAACACAAGGCCACACAGAGCTTTAGACTAACTATGTAGCAAATTAAAATCAGAAAGAGACAAACAAATCAAGATGCAAATAATGCACCGCTGATACTGATCAATTTTCGTAAATTATGATCCACTGGTTACACGCAGAGCCATTTCATCCATTTATTTTTCATAAGCACTTCAGCCCAGTGAACACACAACTATTTAGAGAGAAAACCAGAGAATCCCAGCATACAGTGGGGCAAAAAAGTATTTAGTCAGCCACCAATTGTGCAAGTTCTCCCACTTAAAAAGATGAGAGAGGCCTGTAATTTGCATCATAGGTATACCTCAACTATGAGAGACAAAATGAGAAAAAAAAATCCAGAAAATCACATTGTCTGATTTTTGTAGAATTTATTTGCAAATTATGGTGGAAAAAAAGTATTTGGTCAATAATAAAAGTTCATCTCAATACTTTGTTATATACTCTTTGTTGGCAATGACAGAGGTCAAACGTTTTCTGTAAGTCTTCACAAGGTGTTCACACACTGTTGCTGGTATTTTGGCCCATTCCTCCATGCAGATCTCCTCTAGTGCAGTGATGTTTTGGGGCTGTCGCTGGGCAACACGGACTTTTCAACTCTCTCCAAAGATTTTCTATGGGGTTGAGATCTGCACACTGGCTAGGCCACTCCAAGATCTTGAAATGCTTCTTACAAAGCCACTCCTTCGTTACCCGGGTGGTGTGTTTGGGATCATTGTCATGCTGAAAGACCCAGCCACGTTTCATCTTCAATGCCCTTGCTGATGGAAGGAGGTTTTCACTCAAAATCTGAAGATACATGGCCCCATTCATTCTTTCCTTTACACGGATCAGTCGTCCTGGTCCCTCTGCAGAAAAGCAGCCCCAAAGCATGATGTTTCCACCCCATGCTTTACAGTAGGTATGGTGTTCTTTGGATGCAACTCAGCATTCTATCTCCTCCAAACACGACGAGTAGAGTTTTTTCATCTGACCATATGACATTCTCCCAGTCCTCTTCCGCACATGTACTGGCTTAAGCAGGGGGACACGTCTGGCACTGCAGGATTTGAGTCCCTGGCGGCGTAGTGTGTTACTGATGGTAGCCTTTGTTACTTTGGTCCCAGCTCTCTGCAGGTCATTCACTAGGTCACCCCCGTGTGGTTCTGGGATTTTTGCTCACCGTTCTTGTGATCATTTTGACCCCACGGGGTGAGATCTAGTGTGGAGCCCCAGATCGAGGGAGATTATCAGTATGTCTTTCATTTTCTAATAATTGCTCCCACAGTTGATTTCTTCACACCAAGCTGCTTACCTATTGCAGATTCAGTCTTCCCAGCCTGGTGCAGATCTACAATTTTGTTTCTGGTGTCCTTTGACAGCTCTTTGGTCTTGGCCATAGTGGAGTTTGGAGTGTGACTGTTTGAGGTTGTGGACAGGTGTCTTTTATATTGATAATGAGTTCAAACAGGTGCCATTAATACAGGTAACGAGTGGAGGACTGAGGAGCCTCTTACAGAAGAAGTTACAGGTCTGTGAGAGCCAGAAATCTTGCTTGTTTGTAGGTGACCAAATACTTATTTTCCACCATAATTTGCAAATAAATTCTTTAAAAATCAGACAATGTGATTTTCTGGATTTTTTTTCTCATTTTGTCTCTCATAGTTGAGGTATACCTATGATGAAAATTACAGGCCTCTCTCATCTTTTTAAGTGGGAGAACTTGCACAATTGGTGGCTGACTAAATACTTTTTTGCCCCACTCTACCAATCAAAATTCAACAATTCCTCGCCAAGCCCGACATATTCAGCAATCCAGTGATAAAACACTCATCATGGAGAGCACTGGTATGCAAAAGACGGCTAGAAATGAATGCACATGAGCATCGTATGCCACTGGTAAATCAGGGTAAACACCAGGTTTATTGTTTAGGGAATTAGAATACATATACAAATGTGTTACAGACATTAAAAAAAGCAGACAAACAAGAACAGAATTTGCCTTCTGAAACCGCACTTTGTTTAGTGAAATACAGAGTAAACCATAGGGACAATGCTTAGGAAAGCACGAGATGTCACACTGGATGATAAGCCAGACATAAGGAATAAATTAAAAAATATACAATTGTGGCAAAATACTGTACATGTTTACTTATCCTCCCTGCCCCCAAATCACGTATGCAAACTGTACATATGTACCTAGTAATATCACACTACCATTAGTTCCACTGATAGTGCCGTTTTCATAAGATATATACAGGGGATTTTTCACATTTGAAAAAACCGTAACCAACCTAATAATCTTTGTAAAGCATATGCACAGCAGCAAAAAGGGTAGTTACCCTAAATTCAAATTTTATACCAACCTTGTACTAAAAACAGCTACTGAAGTCAGTAGAATACGGTTAACTAAAACGTCAGCTGTCATAGTGGGCAATGACATGTACAGAGGATCCAAATCATTCACGTAAAGACACTTTCATAGTTCAAAAAGCTGTCATGATCCTCCAACTCCATAATCCATATATTAACAAGTACAAATGATTATTTTGGTATTTGGAAAAATATAAAAAAATATAACAAAAAGGTTTGGTCTTCTAATACCGCTGCATCATTGATCTTTTAGAGTAAAAATAAATCAGAATGTAAAAAGTTACTTGTGTACAATGATTGATACAGACTTTATGGGGAAATAGATTTTACATTTGCATTGCAGGTCAAAATTCTAAAAGCTACTCACCATTGCTCTTGATCTAATAACATATAATTCAGGTTTACAAAGCAAAAAAATGAAAACATATTTGCATATTCACCACTTTGTTTCTGACAGTTCTTATAATATCTCAGGTTTTTGAATGCATCCGCAAATGTCTGTTTAGATTTTTAAGCATATGGACTTTGCTGTGATTTTTGCAGTTAATCTTTTAATAGACTTAAAAAAGGTTATAAAATCTTCTGGACACCTGTTGTGCATACTGTAGCCACTGTAAATTGTCTAAACATCTTTATATACTGAACCTTAAAAAGACAACATTTTCTGAAATGTGGCTAGCTCCTCTTGAGATAACTGATATTTTTCATATGGAGTGTCAAACGCATATTGGGAGAACCATTCTTTAAAAGCATGCAACTCCTAATAAACTCCATGTCCTTCCTGCACTTGGTACTGGATAACTAATTTATTTTCCATTCCTGCTTCCTTTTTATTACTCTCCTGATGGCAGAACAATTCCTATCATGGATATAATAAATGTGATATTAACTTTCTAAGGTTTTCAGCATTTGCAGTCAGTTGCTTATGAAATGGCTACTATGACTTTGATTTCACTTCACACTAAGCGCACCTTTTTCTGACATGCATTGTTGAGAACCACCAACCTACCCGATAAACCACAAATTAATTCACAAGTTTTAAATCTCTTTCCAACATAACATTTCAAACCCGCTTTTTGTAATTCACAATTGCACTTTGGCCACAGTCTCGTCCAGAAGCACTGGGTGTACTTAGACATGGCACCAAAGTTATGGAACCTCTGGCCCACTTAAATGTTAATATTTAGCCAAGAGAGGAATTATTTCAATATGTAAAACAGCGCAATAGTAAACACTTGTATTGGGCAACACCTAAATACATGTCATTATTTTTCATTCCAATAATTAAGAATTTACGTGAACCGTGATAGCAAACAATTTTACTTTGTATCCTAAATAAAAGTCAAATCATTAGTTCTGATTACATGTGCATAGTTTGGAATGTATCTTTGATTGACAATGCGTCCCAATGCAAACTTATACTAGAAAAAATAAAAAAGGCAAGCAAAAGCTGCCTGCTGCCCTACCTCAAGTAAAAATCTTCAGACACTTATGGCCTGTCTATTTGAATAAAAATAAGATCTGAAGGTAATTTGTTCGGTGCTTCAAAAAACAGTAAATTGAATAAACACTGGTAAAGGTCACATCCTAGTGGTTAAAATAACTGCAGCTAACACATCAATTATGGCTTAGGGAAACATGCATAAAGGAATTAAACTATTGGTAAATATTACAATGAATTTAGTAACACCCCAATCTGCTTTTTAAATATTACACTTCATATTAATTTCCAACAGTGGGACACAAATGTACTTTACATTCACAGAGGGTTGACAGACAGCTAAAATTAGTATACTGATTTGACAAAAATAATTAATTTCAGTAAGAACAAACCCTAGTTTCTTTTTTTGGATAATTGTTCAATTAATTGACAATAACAAAAGCTTATCACAATGATCATAATTCATTTCATTTGTCTGGATAAGCAAGTTGTATCACTTAGTTTTTAAAGTTGTGGGCACATGAACAACCCGACTGTTGGATTTTCATTTTCATTTCCATACCAGCTGGAAAATCTCTAGGACTTTACAAAAAAAGAAAAAAAAAAAAAAACAAACAAACTTCCAACTTAACCCTTAAAAGTGAAAATGTGCATGTTATCTTTTACAGAAAACATTTCGTTAACTAGCAGTAGTCTATGGCTAACATATAAATGTGCAACTGAGGTTTGAGAAGCAGTACAACATACCTAATAATTGCAATATAGGAACAATTTTTACATTCAACGCACAAGACAAACTTATATAAAGAAAAACATTTTATAAAGTGCTATATGTTTCCAGCACAACAAATTCCGGAACACCATTAAAGAGCACACTGCAAAGAAACCTGCTGTTTTCAAACACTTTCTAAATGATGGAGATTTGTTTTTAAAAATGTCTTCCCTGACTTGTGTCAAGCAGAACAGTAAAACAATAACTAGTATAACTCTGAACTATTACAAGAAGAATAAGCAAATGTCTAAATTGCCTGTTCATCTCCAAGTCTCTTAAACAGGTGTGCATTGAAACTTTACCCATCAGGTAGTTGAAATGAGACCATTCAGTATGGGGTCAGTTTCTAATGAGGGGTCCTAAAACAAATGGAAGAAGAGCATATGATGGAATAAACACATCTGGTATTAAACAGCTCTGTCTATACTGGGTGGTTTGGAAAGCACTACCAAGATAATTACAACCCTGAAACGTGGCAGAAGCAATCTTCTGTACTCAATCAGAGGTAATGAACATTTAAATCAATACTTAAGTCACTAGTAGTGAATGTCTGTAAATCAAAAAACAGTCAAACGGGTGCCCAAAATGGGGGAATAAAACACACACACACACAACAAAACAAAACTTTTCAATGAACAGAAACGGTTCAAGTAATGTTACCACTTAACTAACACATCCATTAACCTACTGTCAAATTATATAGCATATTTTTGAAGTCCTGTGAAAATAATTATTTTGCTACTACCCACATTAAAATAAATAAATAAATAACCTAGATGAACATTTTATTCCCTTTCCAGCTTTTCTTTCTACAGATTTTTTTTTTGATTTTATTCTTTAACAGCAATAGCATGTAAAGTAGTAAGGAAGTGGCTGCATAAAACACGCAAAGCTGTTTTAACTAAAAGAAAAGTACATTAAACAGTAAATGCTAGAGATTAGCACCATTATTTTGCAAAAGCTAGGATAACATACAAAAAAAGCACAACATCTAAAATGTTGCAGAACAATACCAAATATTGTTGCTTTTTGACCTGTAATCTACAATACAACAAACCTTACTATTATGAACTAGAAAATGTGCTACTTTTATCAGGGTCTGCATTGAAATAATCTATGGTGTGACCTACATTCTTTGCTGTGACGTTATTTAGAAGCTATGCCACCCCACCTTTGATTTTGCACATATAAAAAAAATCCTTCTTACAAAATATATATTCCATATACAGCAATGACAGTGTTGACCCTTTCTAACATACACCATAGACTTTGACAATCCTTACCTTTTAATGCGATTCACCTGTAACAAGCTTAGTTCTGTAGGAGACTTGGCGTCTACATTCACACACACACACACACACACACATCTAAAACTCAAATAAACTGAACAGACCACATTCACATCCAGGGATTGAAGGGGATTTGATCTGATCACTAGGACTCGCATCAATATGAGCTTTTGGGGTGCTGTGCACTGCTGCTGAAAGTCCAATTTTCTCTGGTATCACTATCAAGATAACATTTTTGTTTTGTACAATTAGAGCATTGAAGTAAACAAGATCCCATTTCTTCCACAATGCACACCTATGCAAAATGATTTCATTCTTTACTGGTTTTACAAATTTTCAGATAAAAGTCTTAATGACTCCAAGCTAGTAACATAAGCTGGTCAGTTATACAATTAGTATCATGTAGTCAGTCTTCCTCCATTAAAAATTAAACACTTCTCCACGTCCACCATGATTTTATCAAGAACAAAAAAAAAAAAAAAAATTAAATACAAAACAAGAAACACTCCAGTGTTTAGAAAACGCAGCCTTTCCCAGTAGCATCTTCAGCATCCAAAAATGCCGGAGGATATTTTTGACGATGTTTCTCTTGTGATTACAGATTTACAGCTGCTGATCATTGGTTACCAGTGCTTTAAATCAATTCCAATAATCAAGATAAACCTTGACTAAAGATGTAATTGTTAGCTGATGGTGTAATGTAGTGTAAAAGAATAATCTGTAATTGTCCTCCACTGGTCATCTTTCCCAGTTACTGATGAACCTCATTAGCTAAAAGACTGTCTTCACCAGACTGGAAATCTGCCTCATTGATGCTATTGTCTGTGTTGATCATTTCATCATCCTGAGAAGACCCTCGTTCTTCATCCTCCCCACTGCCTCCTCCTGCCTCCTCTGAACCTGGATCTTGAAGCACGTGGGCAACATATGTCTGTGAAAGATGAAAACAGTAAATGTAACAGCAAAATAATATCAATAAGAGTGGTATGGAAATGTTTAGATGTTTGTCTGAGGATTCACAATACCAGTGACCCTTTGCAGACTCTCCTATCTACTGTCAACATCAAGGTAGAACTGAGCAACAGCAGTGATGCCTAACGTGCAAGAACTTGGGTTGATAATGGTGCACACTTCTTTTTAGTGGCATCAGCGAGCCTTAGAAAATCAAAAATTAATGAAATCAAAGAATATAAATTGAACTCAATGCTACATTTAGCTCATTCCTGATTACATACATAGCCCATCATAATATTTAAAACAATACTTTTCCAGTGTACAATGGATTCAGAAATTTCTGAACACTTCATTGTGATGTACAACCAATAACAAATGAAGATATGAAAACTTGTTTTCAGAAAGGATTTCAGAAAAAATCTTGCAATCATATAAGAATTCAGACTATTGATTCAGCCATCTATAGATGTCCCAGTGGCAATAATTCCAGCTTTGAACCTTCTTGGGTAAATCTTATAAGCTTTGCACACCTGGGTTTGGGCATTTTATCCGATTCTTTGTAGCAGATCCTCTCAAGCTCCATTAGACTGAATGAGAAGCAACTGTGAACTGCCAACTTCAGGTCTCTTTATGAGGTTCAAGTCAGAGATTTGGCTTGGTCCCTCATGGACAAGTACAACTTGTTCCAAAGCCACTCCAGCAGTGTCTTGGCTGAATGCAACGGGTCATTGTCATGCTAAAAGATGAACTGTTGCACTTGTCAGAGGTGATGTGCTTTCTACAGCAGGTTTTATCCCCCCCAAGGACTTCCCTGTATTAGGCTCTGTATTTGTAGTTCCCCCAATTCTGTCTAGTCTCCCTATCCCTACCACTAAGAAGCACCATCATGCTTCACAGAGGAATGGTATTAGGTAGGTGATGAGCAGTGACAGGTCTTCACTAGACATAGTGCATGGCGCTCTACCTAAAGAGTTCAATTTTTATCTCATCAGATCAGGGAATCTTTTTTCTCATGCTTTCACAGTCATTTAAATGATATTTGGCAAACTTCAAAAGAGTTATAATGGATGCATTACTACTGAGATTGTCGTCCTCCTGAAGCTCTGTTAGAGTGACCATTGGGTTCTTGGTCACCTCCTTGACCAATGCCCTTTTCGCTCAGATATTCGGTTTGGCCAGTTAGCTAACTCTAGAACGAGTTCCATACTTCTTCCATTTCACAGTTATTGAGGCCACTATGCTCCTGGGAACACTCAAAGCTTTAGAAATGTTTTACTACAACTACAATTTGATCGCAGAGGTCTACAGAGAGTTCCTTGGACTTCATGTCTTGGGGTTTGTGCTGACATGGAGTGTGAATTGTGGGAAAGTTTATACACAGGTGCATGTCTTCCAAAACAATTTCCAAGCAATTCAGTTGGCCAGAGGTGGATTGTAATCAAGTTCTGAGCACATCTCAAGGAGGACTGAAGCCTGAATACTTACAGTATATTTAAATAGGAAATATCACTTTTTGATTTTCAGTAAAATTGCAAACCTTTCTGAAAACTTGTTTTCACTCTGTCATTATGGGTTATTGGGCATAGATTGATGGGCAAAAATGGCAAATTTATCCAATTAAAATTAAATCTACAGCACAATAAATTGTGCAGAAAGTGAACGGATCTGAATACTTTCTGAATCCACTGTATGTTTCATTATGTTATTTTAAATACCTGACACTTTCCTACAAATCTACAAATGTTTTTTAACAAAATTCTATCTCTAGGGTAAGGTAATGTGGTTTAATTAAAAAGATTATACAATACACTTTAACATTAACCAATACAGATTAATACAGGTTGCTTTTAAACACAGTTTGCAAATGCTAATGCAAGACAAAAAGACAAACACTGAAAAAAACTGGAGCACACATTGAATAAAGGACAAAAGAAACGGTAACTATAAAATTAATACTTAAAAGTCATACCGTGCTCTTCTTTGGAGACTGACCAGTCTGTACAGTGGGGCCATTTTCTATACCATCAACTGTATCTGCATCCTGGGAGTCAATCTAAATTAATAATGATTAAAAAATAACAGGGAGATTAACATTTTGTATGTAGTGGATACCGTGAAATATAAAAATATAATAAAATATGAGGGTGGAATGGTGGCTCTGAGGCTAAGGATCTGTGCTGGTACCCAGAAGGTTGCCGATTCGAATTCCCGTCACTGCCAAAAGAGATCCTTCTCTGCTGGGCCCTTGAGCAAGGCCCTTAACCTTCAATTGCTTCAGGGGCGCTGTACAATGGCAGACCCTGCGCTCTGACCCAAAGGGGTATGCGAAAACTAACAAATTCCTAATGTAAGAAATTGTATAAGGCGAAATAATGAACAAAAAAAACAAAACTGTAAACAGTGAGATAAGTGTAACTAGATTGTTGAAGCTGCTGAAGAAAAGCAAACCACCAATAAACCCAATGCAGAAATGGACTTAAATTCTGGCTTCCATGTTTTAGCATATTCTTGCAGTGCTTACCTTGTAGTTATGTGCGCTGAGGTATTTGAAGTGCCCAAAGCAGACATGTGAAAGGCAAATAACTATGGTGACTATCAGCACTATAAAAGTGAACATAGATGTTGTTGAAGCCAAGAATCCTACACAGAAAAATAAAACAGGTTGTATTAAAATTTTAGGCAAGTAAAATACTACTGTACTTATAATTTCCCATGTCAGTTTCATGTGATGAAAAGAGAAAGTAAAAGAAATGTTTAGTATGAACACTTGGTGTAAAATATAGAAGACTTTGAGGATAAAACTGCTTGTACGCAACACATGTCACATAACACACTGTTACAACTGTGCTCATAGCATAAAGAAGAAAATCCACACTATAAAATACACCAAAATACACCTTAAGCAGTTGTCAATGAAATTGACAGAAAAAGGCACATTGCTTTTTATCTAACAGTTTGATGTAAGTAGTAACTTGCTTAACAATGTGCAATATGCTCGCAAAGAATAACCATGAGTATACTGTATGTACTTTTTTAATAATTCAAACCTATAAATAAATAAGTCATTCTTGGATTCTCTGTATTTTTTCTACATATAAACAACCTTATGGTACAACACAGTTATTTACCTTTCATGTAGAAACATCTAATACCAAACAATACACAAAGGGTCATACACTACTTAGGGAAAAAAGATGATATGCTTCACTCAGCTAGTGTGCTTACAAAATATAAGGTCTTTAGGTAGTTCTACTTTAAACTTTTCACATTTGTGGTAAATTTGTTCTTTTTTTGCCTTTTGTATAAATAATTACCACAGTTAATAGAAGATCCCTTATCAATACTTATGGACAGAAACAAAATAAATGTAATGTGCATTTCATTAATTTTTATCTGACAAAACCATTTTTTGTTGGGATGGGCATTTGTACACATGCTGCAGTAAATTCTTTAAGTGGCTCATTTGTCCTTTTTAGTTGGAACATTGCCCAAAGATCTGGATTCCTTAGATGAGCCTTTCATTTTCAGCCTCCATAAGGGAGGGTAACATGCAGACAGATGTAATAAATAAAGTATAAATGTTGATCTTCTTTTACCAAAGCTTCAATGTTCATCAATTAAATGAATGTTACCAGTCCCCTGTTATCTTTCAGAATGTTTTTATTTGATATATTCTGAAGCTAAACAGATGAATGCCTCTGTTATCCAAGTTATTTTAACAATAGTTAATTAAGGGTAAAAAACATCCTCTAGATTTTAACCCGTGTTTACAACCAATAGCCAATTGAAATGTCTCTATTAAGTAAAACTCTTGTAACCAACATGCAATATTTTTGTCATATATATCATTATGAATGAACAACTTATTAATAAGCCCTCAAGAGTTTATTAGGCTTTTAATAAAGTTGCTGACTACATCTATGATACAGAGCTACCACATTCAAAAAGAGTAGCATTTTTTTCTCTAAAGTGTTTTCTTTGTAAAAACTGCAATCTCACCTGTCCTAACAGTAGAAAAAAATAGTAGCCAGAAGAGGCACAGGATTGGTGCAGCGACTACTTGGTTTACAGCACTTGAATGGATCTTCTTATCTAGTTTAGCCGGAAGGTATGCATAATACAAGTTATACCTGTCCACCAGGTGCTTCAACAGCATGTACATCAATCCTGTTAAGATGACAATAAGGTTCATATTAATTGAATGCAATCAAGATGACAGTAAAATCATATTAGCAATATATATGAAACATATACACAGATCAGCCACAACATTAAAATCACTGACAGGTGAAGTGAATAACTTTGATTATCTCTGGCACCTGTCAGTGGGTGGGACATATTAGGCATCAAGTGAACAATCATAAGGTGATGTGTTGGAAGCAAGAAAAACTGGCCAGCATAAGGATCTAAGCGACTTTGACAATGTCTGAATTTTGATGGCCACGAAATGACAACTGGTAAACAGACAACAGGCTCATAAGCACCCAGGGCTCATTGATTCGCTTGGTGAGACTAGGAAGAGTAGGAGAGTAGGAAGGCCCATCTGGTCCAGTCCCACAGAAGAGCTGCTGTAGTACAGATTGCTGAAAAATGTAATGCTGGCCACAAGAGAAAGGTATCAGAACACAGTGCATCGCAGCTTGCTGTGTAGCCATATACTGGTCAGAGTGTCCATGCTGACCCCTGTCGACCGCCTAAAGCACCTACAATGGGCACCTAGGCATCAGAACTGTACCATGGAGAAAAGAAGAAAGCTGGCCTGATCTGATGAATCATGTTTTCTTTGGAATATGTGGACTGCCAGTTGCATGTGTGTGTGTCATTTACTGTACCTAGGGCAGAGATGGCAACAGGATGCACTATGGAAAGTAGGCAAGATGGCGGAGGCAGTGTGATGCTCTGGGCAATATTCTGCTGCAAAACCTTGGGTCCCGGCATTATCATGAATGTTACTTTGAAAAGTACCATCAACCTAAAGATTGTTGCAGACCACATAACCACCATGGCAATGGTATTACCTGATGGCAGTGGCCTCTTTCAGCATGATAACGCTCCTTGCCACACTGCAAAAATTGTTCAGGAATGGGTTGAGGAACATGACAAAAGAATTCAAGGTGTTGACTTTGCCTCCAAATTCCTCAGATCTCAGTCCGATTGAGCATCTGTGGGAGTATTGGGAGAAGAAGTCCAATCCATGGAGGCCCACTTCATAACTTACAGGAAATAAAGAATCTGCTTCTAACATCTTGGTGCCAGATACCACAGGACGACGTTTATTTTGGTATGTGACAGACTATTTTGCTGCTTTCAAAATACTTTTTAAAATTTAATGTACTTGCCAAGTGTTCTTTTCAAGTCTGCAAAACACATTAAACACATTCTAGGTTCTCAATACTGATAAAAACGATTTGCTAATATATATATCATTTTTCTGTTTGCTTTCTTTGCATTATAGCAACAAGATTAGAAAAGCATGCACCTTGCAGCTCTTGCAGTGATGCAAACAATGCTGTCAAGCCACATGGAGCTCTGTAAAGTAGCTTGTATTTCAAAGGAGGGAATTAGGTGCACTATACGGGTTTTCCAGTTAGCAGGGAGAATGATGTCATCGTACAACCAAGCTAAGCAAAGGCATAAAGAAATTGAACAGGAATCCACCTGTTTATTTTTGAAAACAACATTATTATTCAACCAAAATGTGTGGGAACAATATGAAGATGGTTTAAAAACTGCTGTGTAATTTCTTTAAAATTCTTATGATGTGATCATCCTAACGCAGTGATCATTAACCTAAATGACTTGCTGCTTCAGGTTATACCTCACACAAACAAGCTTGTAACTGTTACACGTGAGCCTGAATCTTACCTGACAGTAACTTATAAGCGAAAACTGAAGCACTGCTGTAATAATATACATTTTATTCATTTCTATGTGTAATCATTAATCTAGCTCTTTTCTGAAGTGAACACTGTACAGCCTACTAAATGAAATGTATTTCTAAACTTCTCTTATTTTGAAATAGCTTCCATTTAATTTTGCTTGATTTACAGATGATAATCTGATGTTTTACAATAAGTACACCTTCTGTGGATGTGGCCCTATTTTAACTTCTAAGGAAATATGATGAAAAATACTCAAAGCAGACTGAGTAAGTTTGGGCACCCCTCTGAGGTTGCATGATAATCTGCTCTGTCTTCAGAAGAGAAGATCACGGCAATATGCCTTTTTTTACTAGAGAAATGTAGACAAAGGGACGTTTATCAGACCAAAATTCTCACTGTAGCATTATTGAGTTGTATGAAATAAAATATAAGACAAAAAATGGGATGTGCAAAAGTTTGGGCACCCTTTAAATTGCATTAATTTGAAAACCTGTAGTCATTTAAAGTTGACAGGTTGCAGCACAAAGTTGCTTCGATTAGCTCATTAGACCTTAAACTACAAAGACAGATGCAACCAATCATGAAAAAGGTTATTTAACATACATAATTGCGAACTGTGCTTGTCCTTGGTTCTCTCTTAGAGAGTGGCAACATTGGAACTTCTAAAGAACTCTTTACTGACCTAAAAACTATGATAATTTGTTGTTATGAATTAGGAGATGGGTACAAGAGATTATCCCAAAGGTTTGGACTGTCTGTCTCCACAGACAGAAACGCAGTTAGGAAATGGAAGGCCACAGGAACAGTCCTTGTGAAGGAAAGATGTGGTAGGCCAAGAAAAATATATTAAAGGCACAGCCAAAGGTTGGTTAGAATGGTCACAGACAAACCACAGACCACAGCTAGACATATACAAGAACATATGGCTGCTGATGGTGTCATTGTACATCGTTCCATAGTCCAGCGCACTTTGTACCTGGAACAGCTCGGTGGAAGGGTGATGCGCAAAAAGCATTTTCTGTGTACTCACTATAAGAAAAGTTGCATGAGGTATGCTAAAGCGCATCTGGACAAGCCAGAAACATTTTGGAAAAAATGGACAGACGAACTAAGGTAGAGTTATTTGGTTACAACCAGAAGCGCTATGCATGGCGAAAAAAACGCATTCCAAGAGAAGAACTTGCTGCCTACTGTAAAGTTTGGTGGAGGGTCCATCATGTTATGGGGCTGTATGGCTAGCACAGGTACTGGAAACCTTGTTAAAGTTGAGGGCCTCATGAATTCCTCCCAGTATCAACAGATTCTTGACAAGAATGTTCAAGAGTCAGTCACAAAGTTGAAGTTAAGCCGGGGTGGATGTTTCATCACGACAATGATCCAAAGCACCGTTCAAAATCTACTAAGGAGTTCATGCAGAAGCAGAAGTACAATGTTCTAGAATGGCCATCTCAGTCCCCAGACTTGAACATCATTGAAAATGTACAGTATGGATTGATTTGAAGCAGACTGTCCACACTCGGAAGCCATCAAACCTGACTGAACTGGAGGCATTTTGTACAGAAGAATAGTCCAAAAGTACCACCAGCCAGAATTCAGGGACTTGTCAGTGGCTATAGGAGGCGTCTACAGGCAGTTATTTCAGCAATAGGAGGCTCTACTATATACTGATGGGATTATTCCTTTGGGGTGCCCAAATTTATGCACCTGCCTATTTTGGATAAAAATGCACATTTCATTTGTTCTGTTGGTTCCAATCTTTATATATAATCTTCATTTGGATCTTGATCTTTGTTTGTCTGCGAATTCCACACATGTGTAGACCACCTTCCAGTTTAGTACGTAGTTGTTACTCACGGATGTCAACAATGTGCCGGAATAACGAAAGGGGTGGTGGACAGTGTTACGCTGGTTAGCTCCTGAGGCCTGGTTAGAGAATGAGATTGCCGAAGATAAAAGGTACGTGCCTACGTAACATATGAATGAAAGAAAGACAGTGGGTAAAATGAATGACAACGTAACCGCACGTTCCGGAAATTATTATTGTTACGTTGTAGCCGGCGAGTGCTGCGTGTCTCACAGTTGTACCCTGGCTTGCTCACATGTCAGTGAAGTGATCCCTATTTATGCTTTAAAGAGCCTGGATACCTATGTGTCCCCCTTTTATAACCATTGCTCCATGTATATTGCCTTACTCTTTGGATTGCCACAAAGCAACCTGCGAGATTGGAGAAAGGTTGAGAAGAGATCGTGAGAGGAAACGACAGCGTCATGAAAACAAGACGGATTGTGAACGGAGAGAAGCAGAAATGCTCCTACACCACCACATAATTACTATTCGGACAGTGATTCCGAGTAGGCCGTTCCTATCGAATCAATGTCCAAGGGTTTTGTTTTGTAATTTTGTTTCCCTTATAAAAAATCATAATGCTGTGCGACGAAGGGCCCAGTTCACGACTGGCAGTCGCGTTTAAACAGGGAGCCCTTCACAGACAACTTTAACACGCGCAACGTAGTTGGGCGCACATGGCTAGTAAAAAATATTTCACTACTGAAATGTTGCTGTTTCCATCTTCTTATATAATACGCTACCGTGGCTGTCTGTCTGTCTGTCCACGATTTTAAATCACCTGTTGCTCGCAAACCATTTGAACTACCGACCTGAAATTTGGTACACATATACTACTATGTGACGTCTACTATTTGCTTTCAGGGTGATGATTGACCTCCAAGGTTATTTCTCTTTTTATTTTATTGTAGAATCAACTCTCGGCAGTGTGCAGCAGGGCGGCGCATGTGTATGGGTCCTGTTCTCATCTCTACCACCTTCACCGTCACTTCCCCTACCTCTTCATATCTTAAATCATTCTTGAGGTAGATTGAAGACTTAAGCACTAGCTTAAGTGAAAAATTGAAGAAAACGTACTAAGGAATTGCAACACAAACACTGACTTCATCAGTTTTAACTTGAAAAGATGCAGATGAAAGAAGAGAAGAAGACGGGCCACTAGGGTGGAGAAAAGAAGGGCTGCTCAGGAAGCAGCAAGCGCATCAATCTCTGAGCAAACGAATGCTAAACGTACAGAGAAAGAGGATGAAGACTAGGAATGATCAAGTCAAGTGTAAACACTACACGTTAACATAAAGTGCGCCGTTACTGGTAAGGTATAAAATATGTTAAAATGAAGTTGCTGCCTCAAAAGCTTAACAAGTTATAAATTGATACCGTGATTGTTATCAGGGGTGGCCTAACTTTTACATAGCACTGTATTATGGGATATGCCTTGGCAGTAAGTTTAGATTCATGACTAAAGTATAACATAAGAAAATAGCTAGTTAAACTATAGATATGCATTTTTCTGAAGTATACTAACAAATTATAAAGATATGCAATTACATAATCATTTCCTTTAACCAACAGCAGATGAAAAACTTTAGGTTCCACAGCAAGTAAAATGAAGTGTGAGAGGGTGAGAAAGTGAAAGATGGGATATGATGATTCAGAAAGTGTTAAGTGCTTCACAACTACAGAAATAAATCTAAAGACTCTTTACAAATACTGCCATCATTTGTTAGATGTAATGAAATATGGATATCATCTTCTTAAATACAAAATTTTTCTTTTTTAAAAAAGAAAAATGAAAATCTGATAAAAGTGAAAAACAGGGCAAGTAACACATACACTTATTTAATATTAAGGCTTGATTTGATTCTTGGATTGTTAAGAATCCCTACTGTAAAAATAGACTTTAAGAATACATTAATCAAAAGTGCTTATTGCTACACTGTGAAACAGTTACAGTTGATGTTCTTTTTGTTTGACTATTTATAACTGATTATTAAATTAGTTTTAAACAAAAAACTCTCTTCTAACTACCAGAACTGTAAGTCAAAACAGGTAGCAAAACTTACCGAATGGGACAATAATTGGGCAGGTGATGCTGTAGGTCATTACTACAGTAAAGACGCACATCATCCAGGCATAGGCTGCTCCAAACTGGAACTCATATGCTTGATGCTTAAAAGAAATAATAATAATAATATTTATATATAGTACTGTGCAAAAGTCTTTGGCAACCTAGATTTTTATATTAATGTCTCACATTAGTGTGTCAGTAGGAAAGAACACGTTTCAGATTCCAAACGTTCATATTCCAAAAAAATTAATGGTAGGAAATGTTTGCATTCTGCTCAAGAAAGGAACATATTAAGTAACAAACCACTTTCAGACCAAAACGTAGTGGCTACAGGTATTCAGCTCAGTGTATGATTAAAAATAGAAAACAAACTAGTACTAATGATCAATGATATTGAGTTGACTAACCCACAGCAATGAACTGAAACAGAAATGAGAATAGAAGGAATCAAACTGGACAAGGAACAAGCATACTTAAAGATGAGACAGTGACAATTTAATCTTCAAATCATCAATTGTTACATTATGTGGTTATGCCTTCATCACCAAGATTTATCCTAAGCATAACTTTTGCAGCAAACTGCAGTTTCAAGATGTTCTGTCCAAACTCTTCAGAAGAGGTTTATATATATATATATATATATATATATATATATATATATATATATATATATATATATATAAAAAAGGGAAACGGGCAAAGTGGAAGACTACAAATGCAGTGGTTGGCCATGGACAGTGCAGCCAACAAGTGTGGTGCATGTTCAATACTAAGAAATGCAAGCAGATTATCATCCATCACACAATACTATCAGTGGGGCATCTGTTCAATCCCAACTTCATTCATTAGCAAGACAATGAGCCCAAACACACAGACAAGGTCACTAAGAATTATTTTCAGCAAAAAGACGAACAGGGAGTTCTGCAACAGATTTTATGTCCTCCATTGAGCCCTGATCACAACTTCATTGAGGCAGTCTGGGAGTACCTGGAGAGCCAGAAGCAAATGAGGTGGCTTAAGTTGGTGGAAGAACTGGGGCAAACTCTCCAAATGCATGGGATTGGTCAGTTTTCTCAGGTCTGTCATGGTCCTGGAGAGTTGCATGTTTTCTTTCTAACTAGTTTCCTAATTAGAAGACAATATTGGCTGATAATGAGACTTGGTATTTAACTTTTTGGCTTGTTAATGCTTTCATTCCTCCAAGAGAAATTTGAATTGCACTGTAGAGTTTCCAAGAACATTATCCATGTGTTTTGTGGACCAGAACAGATTTAAACTTAACTTTCCTTCCAATTCCCTTCTCATTTTATTTCTCAGCTTTTTGTAACACAGATACTTCATGGCGCACATGCACGTTAACAGGAGAGCTGTTGGTGTACTGGTTATCTGCATTTCATTATTAATTAATGTCTGGTTAAGAAAACAGGCAACAACTAAAACTTAAATGCAGCTGCTAAAAACTATAATAGGCAATTAACGGTTCTAAATTGTAACATGCAAGATAACTAAAATTAAACCTAGAAAATGTACTGCTAAATAAATGGGTTCTAATTAAGAAGTTGGTACAAGTGAAAACCAGCCACTACAGACCTACAGGACTGTAATTGAGGACCTCTGATCTACATTGTAAGTAAAATTTGAAAGCACTAACAAGGAATATAAAAATACCACATTTCATTATCAGCAAGGACTGAGTTCTAATTAGCAAACTGGCTGGAATGAAAACCTGTAGCCACTGCAGTCCTCCAGGACCATGCTTGAGGAAACCTGCTTTTCACAGTAGTATATATACATATTTATATTACACATACTGTAAATACTGTACATACACACACACTCTTTTATATTATTTAATTTGAATAGGACATTTGAAAAGCTAGAAAAAGTAAGTGTAGATAATGAATCTGGGTAACTTTATTTTAAAAGTGTGCAGTTACTGATATTCTATATAATCTATTTATTTATTCATTTATTTAATTATTTTTTGTTCTTTATTTCTTGTATTAGGAATTTGTTAAGTTTTCGCATACCCCTTGGGGTCAGAGCACAGGGTCAGCCATTGCACAGTGCCCCTGGAGCAATTATAGGTTAAGTTATAGTGTTGCTCAAGGGCCCAGCAGAGTAGGATTTCTTTTGGCAGTGACGGGGATTTGAACCAGCAACCTTCTGGATACCAGCACAGATCCTTAGCCTCAGAGCCACCATTCCACTGTTCAGGTAACAAATCAAGTGCAAGTAAAAACAAAGACATACATCATTACTGATGTCAGCTATATCAGAGATACAAAGGTTTGGGCATGATGCTCAACCTACTACATTTAAACAGAAATTCAAAGTGGCTTATTTGATACTCAACCCAACATCCATGGTGAGAAATCTGAGGTATGACCAAGCTCAAAGCATACAGTGAAGTCTCAACATGAATAATTATTACTACACAAAATTAAACAAAGAGAAAATTTGTAGCCCAATAATACATAATGTGTAACATTTAATAATAATCAGCCTGCTCTAAATGAAAACAGAAAATACAAACAAACAAGAAAAATATGACCACAGCTGTTGAAAATGTGTATTTTTGTAACCTCTAGGCAATTACTGTATGAGTGAGTAAAAAGGCACAAAAATCAGAAATTGTTTATAGGCAAGCAGGCAATTTAATCTAATATATTTTATTTAGTCGATAAATATAATAAATAAGCAAATACTTCTAATAGTCTCAGCGTGTCTTCTCCAGAATCCTGTTGCTTATTGATGAAATAAAAAAAAAAACAAAAAAAAAAAAAAACTTGATAACCTACTCGTTTAACATTGCGCCGCTCAGCTGCAGATCGGGCCAGACACAGTCGGATCATGTACATGAGTAGCCCTGGGATTCTCAGCAAATCCATGGCATTACCAATGAAAGCAGAGGCAATAACATAGTTCACAAAGAAAGCCCCATTGTCTGGGAGAAAAACACACCTTAAAAAAGGAAATATTTATATTAATACTGTGAGTACTACTAAAGTAGCTTAAGCAATCAGAACAAGGGTAGAATTCAAATAACAGAGATTCCATATTATAAGCAGAGTTTTTACTTTTGCAGTTGTGTTCTCCTAGAGAAAGGCCTCTTCCCACTAACAAGCTCATACAAAATAAATTACAAACAACTTCTACTTGCTCAAAAACGTTTTTTTTAACAAAGACCAAAATTCTAACCCAAAGATCCTAAAAGTTAAGAGGCACGTCACAAGCTTGAATTATAATATTTCAATTAAGAATAAAAAATTCTTTGGAAAGTTTATTTTATTTTTTGTTTTTTTTTCTCTTTATAAATCATTATACCAATGCTAATTTTTTTTTCTCCAAAACATAAAAATCAAGCCGTACCATTAAGTATGGCCCCATATAGGTCATGCAAAAAGACAATTTCCCCTCAGGGATTAATAAAGTGTACCAAAATACGAAAAATACACTTACTCAAACCTGATTTTGGCTTCTGCTAAGAATTTCTTGTCAAACAACCATCGAAAGAAAACATCCAAGCTGAAAAGGCCCAAATAAAGCAACAGTAAAGAATAGTTTATGAATAGCAATTAAAACAAAATACACACAGATTATTTAAGAACTGTATTTAACAGTTAATATTTGAATATTCATACCTGCTCAGTCCCAGTGATGGCAGAAGCAAGACCATAAATATAAGAAAGGTGTAACATTTATGCATTGTTGTTCGATTCTCACCTGACCTAGGGAAAAAAAGCATAAGACTCACAAAAATGGAACTTGGGAGTTATTTATCTAATACTGACAGCACACCTGACACATGACCTGATAAAAATGTCTTTAGCTGCCAAGAAAAAAAAAAACAACATGGCATCTTGGAGAAAAACAGAAAAGATAATGTACCAATAACACATCTTAGACAAAAATGTCAACCACTGAAGAATACCAAACAATATACAGTGTAATGGTAAAATGCAGAATGCATACCTGGTCCAATGAGACTCAAAGAAGGCAGAGTAATAAACTATAGTTGGTAGAAGGGCAGAGAATGCCCATAGCAGCAGAGTAGGAAAAAACTGGGTGATTATTGGGTTCTGTGAAAGAAAGGAGGCATCATGAGCTGTTTTACAAGAAGAGAAAAACTTCAGACACCACAATATGATTTCATTTTTTTTTTAAACAAAATAAAGAAATTAAACCATTTTAAGAAAAGCAGGAAAAACACACACAGACTATACCATGCCTGTGTAAAGTCTGTACATTTTTTCAGTGTCTGTGTGGGTTTTCTTTCAGGTACTCTGGTATCCCTCTCACATCTCTAAGATTTGTATGTTACAGGAATTAGTGAGTCTAACCAAACACTGAACGAGTTAGTGGGTATATGAGAGTATGAGTGAGTATGCTCCGCAATGGCAGAGCCCCTTGTCCTGGGCTGATGATTCCCACTCTGGGCCCAATGCTTCTGTAATAGGTAACTCTCCCTATTACCCTGAACTTGATAAGTGAGTTAAAAGATGAATTGGCACAAGTAGCAATGGAACCTGAATACTGCAAAACAGTTTGATTTTTAACAATTTCAGCTTGCAGTTAAAATAATGTTGAAAGTAGTCTTAACTCCGACAGAGTAAAGAACAGAAATGTCACATTCTCCTGGAAGTGGACTCTAATAACTCAAAGAGAAATGGCTAGAGTAATTGGAAATTACATGCATAGTTTTTAAAGAAATTAAATCATTGCAGAGAAAGGAAAGAATTCTTAAAAATAACAGTATCTTAGAAACAAATGATATCAATAAATTTGTGCTAAAGAAAAAAGTCCACAAATGATATATGCCTCCAGCAAGGTAAAGTGTTGCTCATAAGATACCAGGCATTGGTACTTTAACATGGGACTTCACACACATTAAAAAAAAATTAATAACATAATATTGTAACTCTGGTACATACATTTAAATACTCAACCGGTTTGGTGACATTAAATTTGTCCATTGTGGTGATGATGATCGCAGGTGTAGTTAGAAAGAACAGCAAAATGAAGAGGATACAGTTGATAACCAAGCATCTCAGCCACCATGATATACCTCCAAGTTGCAGGTGCTCCCTGTCAATACCAAAACAAATGTCAGATTCAGATAAAGTCATGTTCAATACTGAAAACAGTCTTTAATATGTATTTCATATAGGTTCAAGATAAATTCACACAAGTATGATCAATAATTATGTATCTGCAGTTCAAGTTACTCAAAAGTTTGAAATAAGATACAGTATGACCTATTGGTCTACTGCTTAAATCTAAATGCAGAAGTGAAACTATATTTAAACACATTCACCAACTGTGTCTGTAGTCTACAATGCTTACAATGTCACTTGCAATGTGCATGCTCAAGGGTATCATTTTTGACATGCTCATGCTATGCCATTTGTTGTGTGTAGTAACAAAATGCTCATTGATCCTTTTTTAGAAGAATCCAAAGTATCCCTTCTGGCAAGTATGTTAATATAAAATGTCTCCCCAGTTCAAGACAAATTATCCAATTAATTTTTGCAAAATGGAAAAAGATGTTTCATTTATTTAATTTTTTCAGTACAACATGAAGTATATACTGCTTATGTGTAAATAAGTCCAAAGAATGAAAATAATCAGAATATCAAGTGACATTCCATTTAAAGGGGCTGAATAAAATAAACACCCTGGATTAGTATACAGTATTTAAACTGCTGGTTTTTTTTTTTACTTATATTTAATGTCTGAAGAAATGTAACTTGATTTTTAATAACCTACAAAAACTTTTCAAAAATCTTCTGAAATTTAATAAAAAGTAATCGTAAAATTGTAGCAGCTCTTCTTTGTCTTCCATTGGTATCCGGTCATATTGTGATGTGACAGAAGGTGTCCTAAGTTAATTCCACAAATACTAAACAATCAAATTCAACAATGCATATTCATGTGAAAATGAAAACCTTAATCTTGAATATACTCTACATTTGCCCTGCTGCTTTTGGATATATAGTTATGTCAAAAGAGGATAATTGATTATTATAACAGATGACACCGAGGACATGTTTGAAGAGTGATGATTATTCTTTTATATATTCTCCTATAAAACTAAAACAAACAATTCAAGATAAAAGAAACGTGTAGTCGCCCAAATAACCAGATTTAATACATTAAAGAAAATGAACAAGATCAACATTGAATGCAATTATACTTCATCAATAATAGCTATGGAAGCGGACCTTAAATGATGTTCAAGCAAGTTGTTGACTTCTGTAATATTTAGTAAAATGGCAAGGCTAAAATAATGCATACTAGGAAAATGGTCAAAAACACAATTTGTTGTATTCAACTCTTTTCATGTTTAGCTGTGAACAAACACATTCTAAATACATATCAGACACTCTGTTCAATCTTTTTCCAAACCCACTTCTCATCTGTTGCACTGATACTAAACGCAAGGCAGGAAGTGCCTGGATAAGAGAGATTAGTTAATACAAGAAGCATAAAAATGTATCTTACCAGTATACATTCTGAGGATCAGGGGCGTAGGTGACCGTCCAGTTATGTACATGGAGGCCTTCACTGAACTGAGAATGTTGAGGCTCCATCCTGCATTTACAGCCTTGGCACTTACATGCATTGAAATCTTTCAAGATCCTGGGGAGAAGAAAAAAAGAAAAATCTAATTATACATACATACTGGCACATTTAATATTATACATCAAGAAGTCAAACACTTTAATTCTGAAGTTTTACTGCATTTAATTTAAAACAAACTTCAAGCATATTTTCTCAAGTATTATGTTTTGTGTAAATTATTTGTTAAATTGGTTCTTAATCTTTTTTTAAGACAATGTAAGTAACCGTAGTGACTGAAAATTTAAATAAGTAAACAAAATATGGGGGAAATAACACCAGCAATATATAAATTTAACAACTTCTGTCTAACATGACAAAATCATGCATTAATTACTTTTATAAACTAAAAGGGGACAAAAATGAGTGCAAGGCAGAAAGCAGCTCAGGGACATGGTACCAGTCTCATGCAGGGCACACTCACTGCCAAAGGCAAAACTTAAAAGAGTTAATAGGCAACCTAAAATGTACAATGAGAGCATCTTGAGAAAAAATTACATGAGCACAGGGTGACGGTGCAAATTACACACATCAATTGGTCTGTGACTAAAACGGCATATGAAGCTAAACACTGTGCTACCTAAACTACAAACAACTATCCATCCATTATCCAAACCGCTATATCCTAACTACAGGGTCACGGGGGTCTGCTGGAGCCAATCCCAGCCAACACAGGGCGGAAAGCAGGAAACAAACCCCAGGCAGGGCGCCAGTCCACCGCAGGGCGCACACGCACGCACATCAAGCACACACTAGGGACAATTTAGAATCGCCAATGCACCTAACCTGCACGTTTATGGACTGTGGGAGTAAACCGGAGCACCCCGGAGAAAATCCATGCAGACACGGGGAGAACATGCAAACTCCACTCAGGGACGACCCAGGAAGCGAACCCGGGTCTCCTAACTGCAAGGCAGCAGCGCTACCCACTGTGCCACCATGCCGTCCCACAAACAACTAGTATAAAAATAATCTGAAAGGGAAAAACAAAACATCAGTTAAAAGATGAAAAGCTGTATCTGCTGCATGGAGGCCAGTGATGATCACTACAGAATATTTCCTTACACTGCAGTCATTGCTTCATTCTGGAATGTTACAAAACCCATTCCAAGTGGTTTTTCATACACCTTCCCCTTTTCTTTCACATACTCTTCCTTTAGTCTAGCCTCCAAATTTGTATAATATTCCACTGCTTCCACCTGTGGGACAGAACAAAAAATGTAAATACCATTTGTATAGAGTATGCAGCATAACCCCTCTTATTTTTGTTAAGATGTTAACACTATTGGTCTGTAAATTTTAAGCTATAAAAATGTATTACAGGAAACAACATACAATATTAAATTTAGAAAAACGTAATTACATCATTACGAAGTCCAAATTCTTCTAACCCAATGTTATTATATTAAAAACAGGGAAAAGTGTGAGACTTTAACATAAGGTCTGTACTTTTGCATAGAATTTAAAAGTACTTTTATCTCACAGTCAAATTATTATACATTTTGCTTAGGAGCTCTGAGAATGCTGTGTGAATTAACTGTCAAGATAGCACTTTGTCTTCATTTGCAGTGTACCTTAATCTCACTTACCTGCTCACATCCCTTGATGACACAACAGCAGAGATGTCCACATGGTTTTGGGTTGATCATTGTGGGAATGTGTTCCTTTGCCATCAAATCTGTAAAGAATTTCCTTCCACGTTCTGCTTTTTTCCTGAAATAAAAGGGTACATAATACTTGAAGAATTTTGTTAATCTAAAATGGCATTAATAATGGGTCCCTACAGAAAACATGTATTTTTTCCGCAGTAAAAAAAATGTTATCATCTTTGAAAGCCAAATAACTTTAAATTGAAAAAATGCCTGTTAAACATTTAAGCCCTCATTACGCAAGTTAACCTAAAAGGCAATTAAAGATTTCAGCATGTCAAAATATTGTAAAATTTATTATTCTTAAGTTTCTGTAGACTGAGCTAAAGAAGACAAATAATGCTTTATAAACAAATAAAGAGTGGCAAATATTCAGGTTGGCAAAAAGTGATTTTTTGTTTGGCAACAAACTTTATCAAAGTCTTCTCTAACAGTTTTCAATCATCTAAATGATGACTGGCAATTAATTTTGTGCAAATTACAGAAATGGAATATCTTTGAAATTAGCAAATGAATCAAAAAGTTGTTCAAGCATAAGCATTTATTTTAGTTTACAACTTCTGTGACAATACTATTACCTGAATAAAGAGGCAAAAGCAAAATCAGTGCACCAAGTACATTCTAGGAGGTCTTAAATGATTAATACAATGTAATAAGTAAACATTAACTTTAAAGCGTTAATTACTTTGCTCCACAATTTTTTTCTCCCAGTGTACTCTCATGTTTTATAATGCAGCGTCAAGAGTGAGAATGCTATAGAACATGTGAAATGATACTTTAGTATCCAGCCCTCACCATACGTATGTAATAAAGTGGTTGATCCTTCTGTATTAAAACCAAAAAATGCATAGATCACTAATGTTAAACAATTAATTTTACACTAACACTGCACAACAAAGTTTTTGCTTCTTGAACACTGTTGGGTGTTTCTTATAGATTTTTGGGTGCTGATCACGAATATGACATCAAAATTCACCCAACACGCACCGTTTCAGTTTTGTCATGATTTTTTCTTATATTTGTATCCAAACATTTTCGCTCCTGTAAGTGACTTATCAACAACGGTTTGTACAGCCTGGGCATATCCAGGCATGGAATCAGGCCCAGTTGGAAGCTGTTCTGTCGAAGCTGACATCCTGGGCAGGTCTGAACGAGCTTGACGCTGTCTCAGCATGCTATAAAGGTGGCTTGCATACACCAATCCTGCTCATTTGGTTAATATAGACAGTCAGTGTGTATGTATAGTATCTGTAGCAATATAACAGTAAGTAAGCTTGATGCTATAGACGTTTTGGAGTCGGGCGATATGTCTCGTCAATGTCTTAACAGCCGCGATACATTCTGCTATATCTGTGGCGAATATACACTTGCGCCTCAGAGACATTGGATGACTGCTCTTTTGAAGAAAGCTTATCATCTGTATGTCGGCTGCAAAATTGGTGATCAAGACAAGGAATGGGTGCCTAACATTTGCTGTGAGACATGTGCTGTCAGTCTGAGAGCCTGGCTCAGAGGCACTCGAAAAATGATGCCGTTTGCTGTTCCGATGATATGGCAAGAACAGAAAGACCATGTGATGGACTGTTACTTCTGTTTGACTAATATGTCTGGTTTCTCTGCCAAAAACAAGAAGTCAATTGAATATCCTAATTTGCCTTCAGCAATGAGACCCGTGCCACATGACAACAGTCTTCCAATTCCGAAACCACCAGAGGACTGGACCTTAGATGAACCAGATAAAGAAACTGCAATGCAGGGTACTGACAGTGACATTGACCTGGATTTTGAACCGTGCCCTTCAGGCGATCCACATCTGATAACACAGTCCAAACTGAATGATTTGGTCAGAGATTTGGGTCTTTTAAAAGCAAAAACAAGCTGCTGGGTTCGAGACTGCAGGAATGGTGTTTGCTGTCACCAGGTACGAAAATTTCTTTGTTTCGAGGCTGACATCATGATATAACCAAATTGTTTGCACAAGTCGAAAGTCTCTGTTTCTGTTGTGACATTGAAGGATTGTCTTCGGCTTTGGGTTGTGATCACAACCCGGAAGAGTGGCGTCTCTTTATTGATTTGTCAATGTTAAGCCTGAAAGCTGTTCTGCTACACAATGGCAATGTTTACCTTTCAGTACATGTTGGGTATGCAGCACACATGAAAGAAACGTATGAGAATATGGAACTGTTGCTGAAGCACGTCCAGTATAACAGGTACAACTGGAATATCTATGGAAATCTTAAAGTCACTGCTCTGCTACTAGGACTGCAGTTTGGCTATACAAAGTACTGTTGTTTCATCTGTGAATGGGACAGCCGTGCCAAAGAGTCGCACTATTCTCAACAGAACTGGCCACTCCGTAAAAAGTTAGTTCCAGGACTGAAAAATGTGGCACATGAATCGCTTGTCGACCCGGCAAACATATTTTTGCCTGCTCTTCACATAAAACTGGGACTCATGAAGAATTTCGTGAAAGCACTGAACAAGGAAGGCAAACTTTTTCGTTATTTAAGACAGATGTTCCCAAGAATAACTGACGCCAAGATCAAAGAGGGCATTTTTGTTGGCCTCCAGATCAGACATGTTATGAGTGACAAGTGGTTCGAAGATCTGTTAGTTGGGCTGGAAAAAATTGCCTGGAAAGCCTTCAAAGACGTTGCTGACAATTTTCTGGGCAATTACAGAGCCCCAAACTACATTCAGCTGGTAGACAAACTTCTGAAAGCATATAAGACAATGAAATGCAACATGTCACTCAAGATTCATTTCCTCCACTCACACTTGGACTTCTTCCCCGCAAATGTCGGTGCTGTCAGTGACGAAAACGGTGAAAGCTTTCACCAGGACATTGCTACAATGGAGAAACGATACCAGGGCAACTGGAATCCATCAGTGCTTGCTGACTACTGTTGGACACTGCAACGTGATGCACCAGACATTGACTACAAAAGAAAATCAGGAGCAAAACACTTTTAATTCTGTTGAATTTAATAGCTTATGCGAAACATAAACGTGACTAAATACATTATTGTCAGTAAACATATAAATGTCTATTTCTCTGAATTCCTACGTGATGCAGTAAAACCAAAACTATATTTTTGCATACCCAGTATGTACCTGTCACAATCAGCAAAAACTTTTCAGGAAGCAAGACTTTTTAAAAAAAAATTGTTGTGCAGCGATATTTATGTGTTTGGCAGTTTTTATATAAAAGCAATAAAATATTATTAAAAGGCTATTTTTGCTTAAAATGTTGTGATGCTACAAGTTAAATCTATGAGAGAGTAAAAACGTGAACAAGGTCTACAATTAAAGGATTGTATTTTCTGTGGGATGCATATCAATAAAGCTTTGCATGCTATAAACTTAAAACACCTCCACTTTTTATCTACATACTGTGCCAAGCACTGTAGTTGTCTTCCATTTTTTAGGTCACCATATTTCATTTAAAAAACATTTTTGTATACAGTAATCCCTCCTCCATTGCGGGGGTTGCGTTCCAGAGCCACCCGCGAAATAGGAAAATCCGCGAAGTAGAAACCATATGTTTATATGGTTATTTTTATATTGTCATGCTTGGGTCACAGATTTGCGCAGAAACACAGGAGGTTGTAGAGAGACAGGAACGTTATTCAAACACTGCAAACAAAATTTGTCTCTTTTTCAAAAGTTTAAACTGTGCTCCATGACAAGACAGAGATGACAGTTCTGTCTCACAATTAAAAGAATGCAAACATATCTTCCTTTTCAAAGGAGTGCAAAGCAAGCAGTCAAAAAAAAAATCAATACGGCTTTTTGGCTTTTAAGTATGCGAAGCACCGCCGGTACAAAGCTGTTGAAGGCGGCAGTTCACACCCCCTCCGTCAGGAGCAGGAAGACAGAGAGAGAGATAGAGAGAGATAGCGAGAGACAGATAAAAAAAAATCAATACGTGCCCTTTGAGCTTTTAAGTATGCGAAGCTCCGTGCAGCATGTCCTTCAGGAAGCAGCTGCACACAGCCCCCCTGCTCACACCCCCCTACGTCAGCGCAAGAGAGAGAGAGAGAGAGAGAGAAAGTAAGCTGGATAGCTTCTCAGCCATCTGCCAATAGCGTCCCTTGTATGAAATCAACCGGGCAAACCAACTGAGGAAGCATGTACCAGAAATTAAAAGACCCATTGTCCGCAGAAACCCGCGAAGCAGCGAAAAATCCGCGATATATATTTAAATATGCTTACATATAAAATCCGCGATAGAGTGAAGCCGCGAAAGGCGAAGCGCGATATAGCGAGGGATCACTGTAATTCTCTAAAAAGTCAGTGATCACTTATCCATGGTACTGGATTTCAAAGTGCTGCCTACCCCGTACATTTTATTGTACATGCTTTATTACTTTGTCATTTAAAGGATAATAATAAGAAATTCTGCATTTGTCACATCTCACATTTTCATTAAACACCAATTTAGGAATTAATTATATGCTTGAACTAGTGCTTTGTGTGCATTTTAATGTTACTGACGAGAAAATAATGAATTTTGACTTGTGGACAATAAGTCCACAAATTATGCAAAAGTCTTCCATACAGCCCTCACTCCCTCCTTCCCTTCTCTCTCTTTCTGTGGTAATTTTCCACTGCAAGACAAAATTAAAACTATTGTGTGTGCATACACTTGCACTTTCCACCAGAGGTGAGTAGTGAGATTAACTCATTTTCTAATTTTTAACTTGTGAAATACATTGTTGTTGGGACCACTTTGTTTGACAGGGAAGCATATCATGTTAATACAAATCAAGCTCACAGACACTTTAAAGAATTAAATGTTAGGTGATTCTTGTACCATTTACCTGAAATGCCATAATTAGCAAGTTATTTATTATGTTACATTAAACCATTTAGAGTATTAAAAATCAGTGTTTCAAGAGGTCGTCATTTACCCAGAAATGTTTTTTTTTTTTTTTTTTTTTTTTAACTTACAAGCCCTCTTCTTATTTCTAACTGTGCTAAAAAATTCAGTCATACACACATGAAATGTACAGTACCTTGTCACACATACAAAATCCACAATTCTTTTATTAATCAAAAGTTAAAATAAGACTACGCTGAAGACGATGTTTAATTTTGTCTGCTCAGTCCTTATACTACTTGTTATGGGAAGTCTCACTTTAACAGGCCCAATGTAACTGAGTCTGGGTGTGCATGTGAAGCACTACTGACTCATTCAGGGAGAGTCCCGACTTGTACCTGTTGCAGCTTGCTTCCCATGGAGGTGTTCTGCATAAATAAGTCAATAAGAATGTCAATCCATTTTCAAATCTACATACAGAATGTGACAGAAAAAAGATCACCTACTTGACTTTTCATTTTACTTTAGGTATGTTCCTAAAGCATCTCTGCCAATTGTAGTATACAAAAAAATACATTCAATACACTTTGATTTATTCGACATTCTCAGCAAGTCTCTGGAAGATGAAATGTATAACATACAGAATTTGATATACTGGGTGTTTGTAAAAGGATTATCCCTTATAACACTGAATATACAATCTGCATCTAATTTTTGAAATTAAAAAATCTTAGATCTGTGTTCCATTAAAGCCTAGTCTAAACACAGTATATGTTGGTGAGGACTAGCTTACATGATAAGCAGCTATTTCAAATATACATTCATAAACTGCACCTTTCTTCTCCACTCTATAGGTCACTTGTGCATGGAAAGAAATATTTCTTTAGTGGTAAACAATGCCTCCACTCGATCATGACACCACAGACAGCAATAATGCAGATGCTCAGGTGTGTTTAACTATTAAAAAAAATATTGTTCTTGTAATATTTAGCAGATCAGAATAACATATTTCTCATAAGTCAAGCACATATAATGTTTACATATTTTACCTTTCTCCATCCAATGCCATTAGCCTTGCCACATTGTAACAGAGTCGTGCTTCTAGGACTTTGCAATTATTATAAGCTTGCCTGAAAAATATTACCAAAAAAAAAAAAAAACCATGAAGAAAACTTAAAAATCTTACAAATAGCTAACATGTAAAAATAAAATACTGTATAACCTCGAAAGGAGCTTTGCAGAAAATCCTCTTTGTTTTTGATGCCTATAATACTTTCATTGAGCATTATAAGCTATTAAAATTGATATTTATGCTAATTTTGATAAATTGTGTTTTGGACTTATTATTGCATGAATGTGTTTATTTTTCTGCCATTACATTTAATTCATACACAACTAACATGCAATGTGTGTTAAGATATAAAATGTGGTTGGCAAAAAAAAACAAAACAAATAAGCTACTCGCCTAGGAATGCATACTTACAATATAATTAGGTCTATTATGAACTCAGGAACTAAGATGACACAATGATACACAGTACATGGACCTTAGTAGCCCCACCCCACCAAAAACAAAATCTATTTAAACATCTATTTCATTGGAAACTTAAATTTACACTAGGTTGAACTACATTATCTCTAACAATCCACATACTCAAATTCATAATTAAAATATTTAAAGTAACACTTCTTATCAATGTTATACTCAGTTCAGCAAATGTGTGACTACAACAATGCATAAAATGTCATAAAAGGACTATTTAAATGCACTTCTCTGATGATGATACTTGTCCGCAAGGCCACAAAGCTACAGAAAAGTTCAGGTAAAGGCAAAAATTTGACCAAATGGTTGAAAATTTATATAGATAGCATACTCTGCAACAAAGTGATATTTAACTGGTAGGGGAGTAAAGCCATTTACAAGATTTCAGAGAGAATTTATTTATTTTTCATTGAATTGTATTAATGGGTAGGCAAGAATAACTACAAAGGAGAATTGCACCACAATATTAAGTAGTGAAATATTGATTACACATTATAAAAACAGCACTATTAACTTAATAACACTAAGATTATGTCTATTATTACCTATTGATTTTACATAAAACATGAATTAATGAACACATTCAAGTTAATATAAAAAATGTACATCATATCAAAGCTAAACTGGCCAAAGCAGATCAGATATCTACTTATTTACTACTCTATTTGAACTAGTGTTTAGAAAGAACTTCTTTATCAGTTAACTATAATAGTTCTGTTTTCTGAAAGAAACAAAACATCTTAAAGACATATTTCCATTCTTATTTGACAAAATGCAGAAAGCCTCAATATCTCAAATTAACATCTTAAAAGGCAGTGGTGTAGAAATGTTTAATTGGTTTCCATCAGTTAAATATTGTAAACTCCATTTTATTATATACAGTGCATCCGGAAAGTATTCACAGCGCATCACTTTTTCCACATTTTGTTATGTTACAGCCTTATTCTAAAATGGATTAAATTCATTTTTTCCTCAGAATTCTACACACAACACCCCATAATGACAACGTGAAAAAAGTTTACTTGAGATTTTTGCAAATTTATTAAAAATAAAAAAATTGAGAAAGCACATGTACATAAGTATTCACAGCCTTTGCCATGAAGCTCAAAATTGAGCTTAGGTGCATCCTGTTTCCCCTGATCATCCTTGAGATGTTTCTGCAGCTTAATTAGAATCCACCTGTGGTAAATTCAGTTGATTGGACAAGGAATTGTATGTAGACCTCAGAGACAGGATTGTCTCGAGGCACAAATCTGGGGAAGGTTACAGAAAAATTTCTGCTGCTTTGAAGGTCCCAATGAGCACAGTGGCAGCCATCATCTGTAAGTGGAAGAAGTTCGAAACCTCCAGGACTCTTCCTAGAGCTGGCCGGCCATCTAAACTGAGCGATTGGGGGAGAAGGGCCTTAGTCAGGGAGGTGACCAAGAACCCGATGGTCACTCTGTCAGAGCTCCAGAGGTCCTCTGTGGAGAGAGGAGAACCCTCCAGAAGGACAACCATCTCTGCAGCAATCCACCAATCAGGCCTGTATGGTAGTGGCGCCAGACGGAAGCCACTCCTTAGTAAAAGGCACATGGCAGCCCGCCTGGAGTTTGCCAAAAGGCACCTGAAGGACTCTCAGACCATGAGAAAGAAAATTCTCTGGTCTGATGAGACAAAGATTGAACTCTTTAGTGTGAATGCCAGGCGTCACGTTTGCAGGAAACCAGGCACCGATCCGATTGAACATCTCTGGAGAGGTCTTAAAATGGCTGTGTACCCACGCTTCCCATCCAACCAGATGGAGCTTGGGAGGTGCTGCAAAAAGGAATGGGTGAAACTGGCCAAGGATAGGTGTGCCAAGCTTGTGGCATAATATTAAAAAAGACTTGAGGCTGTAATTGCTGCCAAAGGTGCATCGACAAAGTATTGAGCAAAGGCTGTGAATACTTATGTACATGGAATTTCTCAGTTTTTTTATTTTTAATAAATTTGCAAAAACCTCAAGTAAACTTTTTTCATGTTGTCATTATGGGGTGTTGTGTGTAGAATTCTGAGGAAAAAAATGAATTTAATCCATTTTGGAATAAGGCTGTAACATAACAAAATGTGGAAAAAGTGATGCGCTGTGAATACTTTCCGGATGCACTGTATATTTATATTATATATATTAATATTATACATATATACAACTTCTCTTCAAAACACAAACCAACCACTTCATTAAGTATATACCTTGGCATACGATGTATACAATTTCCCACTGATATTTTAAAGAAAAGAAAATGGCCAAGGTATGGCCAGTGTACTGTTCAACATTAAACAAATGATGTCTTAATACTTACTCAAAGTGACGTTTTATCTGATCTTCTGATGCATATTTTGATATCCCAATAATAAATAGGGTGCGCTTTACCTATAAAAAAACAGGTTTATTAACTTGATCTGGTTTATTACTGAATTTAAAAAAAAGTTGCTACATAAATCTTAATTTTGCAGTAAAATTTACTCTTCTTCAAATGGCACTATATAAAAATTAAAATATGAAGTGCAATGCCAGCAGAAGAATATCCTAAGCCTCTCTTCTGCTGCAGTGGATATCTGAACAATGTTTAGAATAACTTCAACTAAAACATAGCTAGTCCTGTTGTGGACTCTAGAGTAATTATCTTATGCTTCAGCTGTTGTTAATGATCCCACCACTAGAAAGACATTGGGGAAAAATGGTATCAATGGTACAGCAGCAACACTGCAGACAACAACCACTAATAAAAGTGTGAATGCATACCTCATGTTTAACAAATGGATGATACTGAAAACGTCTGGTATAAATGTCTATGGATATAGAAATCAAAATGTGCAACTTTGTTTTAAATATGGGCCAAAATGTGTTTTGGAAAAAGTTGTGGTGAAAACTGTCAGAGGTGGTGTTCAGTCTTGCCGAAAGGAGGCACAATATCCCCAAAAACTTACTTTCTGTGAAATTGTGGGCAGGGTCATTAAATATTGAAATATAAATATTTAAATTAATATAATAAAAAAACCTGAAATAAAATACATCAGAAAAACCTTACTGTCATGGCACATTTTTGCTATAGGCTCGCACATGTTGGCTATCATAGACAAAGGCGGCGGCAGCAGCAGCTCCATCACAAGATGGCGCAAACTTTTAATTTTCATGTGAATTGCCCACAAACTGACAAGTACACCTTGATCAAGTATTGTTAACTGACCTTAACACCTCAAAGATGGTTAAGTGTACTGGGAGAAGTCAGTGTCATTTTTTTTTTTTTTTTTTGCCATCATTGAAGGAAACGTGAAAAAACATATGCTTACTCTGTATCAAAGGATTCTTCACTGGAAAATCTTTGTTAAGTTAAAGTTGAGCCCAACAGCCAGATAACAAACGGAATTACAAGAAAATCTACATCAGATAGGTAAAGAAATTGAATGTTTTCCAATAATCTAGTTCAGTTTTCCCCAAAATAAATTCTAAAGTACTAGTGTGCTTCCTGGTTTTCTTCACAATTTACTAAAAAGAAGTACTGTAAATAACTGCCTGTATATGTACTTCACACTCCTAAATATTATTTGGTTATTTCTAGTTTTAATGTTTCAATACATAATTACCTGTCAATGTGGAATTTAGAAAACACCTGCATTTTTAGTTACAAGAACCCATTAGTTTTCTTAGCAAATTTGTTAAGATTGTCATTTTTTGTTCTGTCACAATGTCTGTTATAAAAGTAGCACTTGATTTTGAATCCTTCGTGAGTGGATGTGTTCAATTTAGGACACATTGTTATTTGCACCAATTGATATTACTAGCATTTTGGGAAATGCTTAAAAGAAGTTAACAAAAAAAAAAAGCTGCTTATGAGAATGATTAACTTTTTTATATTAAAAGAAAATTAATGAATATTATATATCAATTCTTAAAAGCAATGACAATGCTTTCCCATTTCAGTCCTAGAATGATTTAAATAATGAAATGGTTTATAATACTAACATCAATAATTTTCAATGTTTTTAAACTTAATGAGAAATATGTAGAATTTTATTAACACTGATGCTTGGCAAACAAAAAAAAAAAAACAAAAAAAAACAATGTCACCAAAAAATCTAGCTAAATTAAGAAATGTAATGGATCAACCAATAGAACTTTTATGTGATAATACTGAATTTGGAAAATACTTTCCACTGACTATTTTTTCTACCCACTCACTTTTTGAATTTGATTTCTCTATTGCGAGATTTTGAGGAACCACATCCTACTACAGCTGTGTCGGGCACAAAGCAGGAATCAGCACTAAATGAACTTACCATTCATCGGCAAATCAATTCACTTCTAGAGATACCAACTAACTTACCATGCAGGGAAAACACTTGCAAACACAATGAGAAAATATATAACAGAGAAAGTAATTGAGACAGAAGTTAAACAGCATTTTCTCTAGCTGAGAGGTATAGTATATAATCATGTAACTGAATTACGTAACTGGGGCTAAAGGTGTAAGGCTAAGTTGCGTGGGAAGTAGGGAAGAATCTCTAGAAAACAACTGGAAAGAAATGATGCTTAGTTTTGTATATAACATAATGTTGATTCACTTATTTTTAGTATTATTTTGCTTCATTTTGACTTTCAGTCGAGGCAACGCTACATTGTAGACACACCTATCATCAATTTCCATTTAGAATCACTCTACATTATTTTTCAGGATTAATTTCAGTTGATAAGCTTACCAAATCATCTTCTTTGTAGTGCATTTTTGAGGTATGTCTTCTCATACTATAGACAGTTAACAGGAGATAAAGGAAGGCAAAAGATGTGTGTAACCACAGCAAATTATTCCTGATAAAAGAGAAAGCAATATAGATATGAGTGACCTTACTTTGATAAAAATGTAAATGTTGAATATGTTGTTAATTAAAAAGGTTATTAGTTCTTACAACTTTAAAAACATTGATATTTTTGTCACAAGTGTATTTCATCTAAAATGTTATTAGTCAAGCTTGTATAAAATAATTAGAACATCATAAGTGTCTATATTAGATGTTAACAAGTTCATTTCTGGAGGACTGTAGTGGTTTCAGGTTTTATCTTCCAGCCCAGTCTGTTAATTAGAAGTCAGTTGTTGCTCATGCAACAATGTTGTGCTTCACCTTGCTTACTAAGATTCCTATTCATTAATTGCACCTTTTATCCGTCAGCAGTTGCAAGTACTGTTTTTAAACCGCATCTTGTTTTATAAAGTAGCTTCCAGTAAACAATGACATGCAAATAACACAGGACCCAGAAGTACACCATTTAACCTGATCTCATTTACAACTATGTGTGTTTTCTATTAAATATTTGGAAAGAAATGGAAGAGAAAGTAAAGGACTGAGAATTGCTAATCTGCTGATGCCTACAAATAATTTAAGTGATATCATCCATCCATCCATTTTCCAACCCGCTGAATCCTAACTACAGGGTCACGGGGGTCTGCTGGAGCCAATCCCAGCCAACACAGGGCACAAGGCAGGAACCAATCCTGGGCAGGGTGCCAACCCACCGCAGGACACACACAAACACATCCACACACCACAGGGCCAATTTAGAATCGCCAGTCCACCTAACCTGCATGTCTTTGGACTGTGGGAGGAAACCGGAGTGCCCGGAGGAAACCCACGCAGATACGGGGAGAACATGCAAACTCCACGCAGGGAGGACCCGGGAAGTGAACCCGGGTCTCCTAACTGTGAGGCAGCAGCGCTACCACTGCGCCACCGTGCAACCCTAAGTGGTATCACCAGAAGGAAAAAAATGTATATCCATCCATCCATTTTCCAACCCGCTGAATCCGAACACAGGGTCACGGGGGTCTGCTGGAGCCAATCCCAGCCAACACAGGGCACAAGCACAAGGCAGGGAACCAATCCCGGGCAGGGTGCCAACCCACCGCAGGACACACACAAACACACCCACACACCAAGCACACACTAGGGCCAATTTAGAAACGCCAATCCACCTAACCTGCATGTCTTTGGACTGTGGGAGGAAACCGGAGCGCCCGGAGGAAACCCACACAGACACGGGGAGAACATGCAAACTCCACGCAGGGAGGACCCGGGAAGCGAACCCAGGTCCCCAGATCTCCCAACTGCGAGGCAGCAGCGCTACCCACTGCGCCAATGTGATGTGTGAGAATGACAACCCATAAAATTAAACAGCTTTTAATTGGAAAGATTGACTTCTAATTAAGCAACTGGTTTGTAACAAAATCCTGACGACATTGCAGCCCTACAGGACTAATCTTGGGGATGGCTAGTCTGAATGTGTGCAAAGATAACAGATGAATTGCTAATTATCAGTTAGTAAAACATAAAAACAGGTTATCAAACGTTCAGGTATTTCTTTGGACTTTATAATAAAGAAGGAGAATAAGGGAAATGGGTAGCTTCCTAACTGGGAAAAAGTACAAAAAAATAAACCATTGCTGTTTTTTAGTTAAATAATGAAACACGGAAGGTAGGGTCTTTGCTCACATTTTTTTCAAGTTGGTACTGTTTTGAATGTGTTTATAAATCTTTTCTTTATGCTTCTTGTTGGCAACTTTTTACATATTATAACATTAGCATTTACTCATGTACACATATCGTACATATATTCTGAAATATCCCATAATATTTGCTGACTTAATCTCACTACTATATTAGATGGTGTCTGATTAATATACTATTTTAAGGGGAAAAAGGCCTGCCAAATACTTAGACAGATGGAGTGACAGCAGTGAGCTAACAGTAACAGGAGAGAAAGTCACATTATAAAATTAGAAGCTTTAAAAACAAGTGGTTACTTTAATCTATTTTGAATAGGACAATCTGTCAAGTCAAATGCCAAATAAAAAAAAATTGCTTTAAGTACACTACTTGCAACATAAAAGATTATTTTCTTTCATAACACTGTTAAACAGTAAATTAATCAGATACAATTATATTTCAAATGAAATGTTACCAGCTACAGAGTGCTTCCATTCATTAACTAATTCATGCAAACATCCAAGTTAACATTAAATCCTAGCAACAATTATCTGCGATTTGTTCAAGATGACGCCAAGAAACCTTGTATGAATTCCCCTTTACCTTCTGTACAGTCACACATTGTTTCGTAGCACCTCAGTGTACTGTAAGGCAACTTCTAAGATCATGGCTTACTACTTAAGGGAAAACCAGATCACCCCAAAAAACTTAGGAAATAATCAAAATGTCAAAGCACACACATACTTAAAATCATACTGCATGATCTTAAGCCAAGTATTATCTTTACATTTTGAAATCTTGGCACAATCATTTTAAAATTTCATAAAATACTGTGCTGATCAAAAATCTCTAGGAACACAAAAAAAAAACAGATTTAAAATAAATGGTTAAGATTCTTTGGAAGATTTGGCACCCTGATTACAAGCGAGTAACAGGTTTAGTTAATCAAAAATTCTAATAGCAACAAGCATACATCTTCAAACTATACGACAAAGCAACAGACTCAAACGTAATTTACATACAGAGTGCAGTGTAACCATCTTAAAATTTATCATTCCATAATAATACCCAAATATTATAATACATGTTTAAAGGAAGTAGAGCCTACACAAACTCAATGTGAAGCAATACAAAACTGCCAAATGACTTAAAACTGTGTTTTAAGAATTTATAGAACATAATGATTTACATATTAGACAGAAGATACATTTTTGTAGGGCAAATTTAAAAAAAAAAAAAAACAAAACCTTCTAAGATATATTTCTGATTTACTGTCCATATTTCTAGCAAAAAGTAAGAGATCAGTGTTAAAATACTTACTCAGATTTCAAGTTTGCTATAGTGGTTCGTCCAAAACTATAAGCATTATTTTCTGAGAAAAAGGGAAACAAATATACATATTTTCCATATGAATTAATTACAAATTACACTTTAGTTCCTATTACGTGCAAGGAAAGAAAATCTACCCATTTCATATATTTACTGTATATACACAGACCTACAAATACATATTTACATTTGATGGTCAAAAGTCCTATCTTCCATTGAAGAAGGCAATTCCACAAAGCATTAGTTTAGCACGGGTTTCAGTGCACCAATTTTTACGTATGTACATATTTAACATTATTTTAGCAAAAAAGCATGTGTTTTGTAAGCTTTGAGCATAGGACTGAATAACTGACATATGGATTTAATGCTGTATAGAACTGATCAATACTGGCTTCTATAACTGTATATCATAAACCTTCTCTCAATTATGCATGAAAACATAAAATTAAAAACTTTTCTTAATCATCACTATAAAGTATAAAGTAACATCCAAAAATTTTTATTTTTTGGTGATTCATGATCTTCACATAATCTTATATAGTATATGTTTTTATATGGTGGCTTATCAATATATTATTAAGGTTGTATTGCATCAAAGATTATTTCTTTGCTTCAAAATTTTCAATTACATAAACAAGAGTTAAAGGAATACAGTAAAAACAGTGTAAATGTTTCACATTCAATAAAAGTAACAGAATTTTGAACGGAAATGGTTGTTGACAAAAATCAAATAAAATATCATTAAATACATCCATCCATCCATTTTCCAACCCGCTGAATCCAAACACAGGGTCACGGGGGTCTGCTGGAGCCAATCCCAGCCAACACAGGGCACAAGGCAGGAACCAATCCCAGGCAGGGTGCCAACCCACCGCAGGACACACACAAACACACCAAGCACACACTAAGGCCAATTTAGAATCGCCAATCCACCTAACCTGCATGTCTTTGGACTGTGGGAGGAAACCGGAGCGCCCGGAGGAAACCCACGCAGGCACGGGGAGAACATGCAAACTCCACGCAGGGAGGACCCGGGAAGCGAACCCGGGTCCCCAGGTTTCCCAACTGCGAGGCAGCAGCGCTACCCACTGCGCCACCGTGCCGCCCTATCATTAAATACATTTATGGCTAATTTCACTGCCATATTGTGAAAGCAATGCTCAAACCACTGTTTAATAAAGCTGAACTAATATGAAGCCAACTGAATTATGAATCAGAAGAAGCAGAGTTTTATAACAGAAGAGTCAAACTGATAGACATGCCTTAAACATAATATGACCAGAGTCAAAGAGATCTAGTGGCTTACAAAAATCACTCCAAGTGAATTCTGTGCAGGATATCTATGAACAGAATTAACTAGAAACACTCCATTAACATTTCAAAAAATATCTATATAACTGCTGTGAGAAATAGTGTTACCATGTAGCGACAGTACATATACTTGGCTGTTAAGAATTATAAAATGCTCAAAGGATAAAATTTTGTCTAAGCATGCAGGACTTTTTTTCTGTATCATGTCTAAAACAGGCGGCACGGTGGCGCAGTGGGTAGCGCTGCTGCCTCGCAGTTGGGAGATCTGGGGACCTGGGTTCGATTCCCGGGTCCTCCCTGCGTGGAGTTTGCATGTTCTCCCCGTGTCTGCGTGGGTTTCCTCCGGGCGCTCCGGTTTCCTCCCACATTCCAAAGACATGCAGGTTAGGTGGATTGGCGATTCTAAATTGGCCCTAGTGTGTGCTTGGTGTGTGGGTGTGTTTGTGTGTGTCCTGCGGTGGGTTGGCACCCTGCCCAGGATTGTTTCCTGCCTTGTGCCCTGTGTTGGCTGGGATTGGCTCCAGCAGACCCCCGTGACCCTGTGTTCGGATTCAGCGGGTTGGAAAATGGATGGATGGATGGATGTCTAAAACAATGTAGCTTTTTCTCTAAATCTGGCCATACTCTCAAGTTAACATCTAGAGGGTAATAGTGGACAAAAACTTCAGGAAGTTTTTCAAATACTGTATATTATATATATATATATATATATTAATAAAATACAGTTTCTAAATGAATGGTATAACAGTACCTTGTATTTACTTTTTGCTGTGTGATATGTTGTATGTACTCTAAACTGCAATCTGAGACCGATGTATGTCACCTTTACTGTGTAACCACCATTCCAAATATCACTTTGGTGATTTTCAGCATTTTCAGGGCTTAAGAATATTTGCTAATTTGATTTCCCGAAAAAGCAAATGTTAAATAAGCAATTATAGGTGTCTTCTAAAGATAGCAGCTATGGTAAAAAAAAATATATGAAAGAGTGTATTTGAGTGTAACGCAAAAGGTCATGAAATGCTGCAGGTTCTGAAATTCAGAATAACTCTAATTGCATATACAAATAATTCTATTTCTCACTACAATCACTTTCAATAAACATGGCATCTTACAGTCTACAATCAAAGAGTGACTCACAGAAGAAAATATTAACATCTTTACTAAAACAGTGTAAAAAAGTCTTCAAAGCCATCCTGAAAAACTTCAGTAAATAGTTTTTTTTACCATAGCTGTTGTTTATCATGCAGAAAAGATGTTACATCAATGTATTTACTGTACTGTATTATATTTTCTATTGTTATTACTTTACAATTAATAACATTCTAAATTATTTTAATATTAATATGCTGTGTTTTTCTGGTAACTGTTACAAAATACTATTCATGCAGGGACTGGATTCACTGTACTGGCTAAAAATGAAAATATTTCTTTACAAATGTAAGTAATTATTTTCTTATGGTTACTGACACTTTGACAAAAGATAACATACCAAGTAGATCTCCAGAAAAGTTTACAGGCAATACTATTCCCACAGACAAAACTCCCACAACAACCAACAGTCCAATGATATGCCTTTGGAAGGACAGATAATGAACAGCATCACCACCACACTTTTCTCGGATCTCCTCATCCCTGTAGATGAATCACAAACTAATCAGAATCACAAGACAGTAAAAGGCAACAACACCACAATTAATGCTTTGAATAATTTTCAGAAAATGCATAGTGATTAACCTGTAAAAAAGGGTTAATAAAATTAGTTTTCCATCAGCACAAGACTTATCTGTGCCAATTCAATTTAGCATGAACTCTGTTAAGGAAGAAAATACAAGTAATCCATGTTGAGTAGCTATTTGACTAAACATGTAATAGGAAACGCCAAATTTAAGTCTTAAAAAAATGAAGTGTAGTCATAATAGGGAAAGCAAGTTAGAAAAACTGGTTCCACTGTGTCAGTTTAAGATATATGAATCTATTAAATCTCTAACACTAATTACTAAGACACCTCCTTTAAAGCAAAACCAGTCACATGATTTTCACTAGAATCAAAATTGCAATGACTGCATTTTTTCTTTATTGCAAAAAACTACAGTATGTATTCCTCTTACAAAAACTCTACTCTAGCCTGTAAGGGGAGTCCATTAAAAATAATATATAGGTGGATGTTCTGAAGAATTAGACCTCTGTTTACATAACTTTTTTCCTATTACAGAGTAATAGTGTAAGCAAATTTCCCAACCACTAAATGCAAGTGAGGAATAACCACAGTACAATATAAATCAGAAGAAGTAATGCCATAGTTGTACAATGGTGGGGATTCATTTTTAATATTATGTGCAGTTGTTACCAACACAGCATAGTATAGTAAAGGCACCAATGTCCTTTAAAAGTTAAAAAGAAGTTGGACATGCCCAGTTCCATTGTTATTAAGACCAAATTAAACGAACAGAATGGAAAAAAAAAATTAGTATTAGCATTTCAAGAGGATGCTGGACTTAATGCTTCTACCCAGCTCAAACAAGTGGTGATCTAATGGTCTGGAATTGTGGCATTTTTAATTTTGTTCCCTTTCCTTCCCTCATTCCTGCACTGATTCATGTCGCTATGAGTATGACTTAATTTTGAAAAACTGTGTAAGCTGAATCATGGCGTCTTAATTACAATTTCTTACTCAAGACTAAAACTTAAGTGTTGAAACAAGTATTAAGGGCACTTTAAAGTCACTTAAAACATTTTAAAAGTGATAAATCATTTGCACCTAACTTTAGAAAAAGTGTGAAAATAACAATACTGTACAGTTTAACTTTATCCTTTACTTATAAAAATACCACAGTGCTTTAAAGTAGAAATATAAATTAAAGGACGCACTAAATTTTATGTCTTACACTGAATATCATATATTCGGTAAACAATTCATTTGTTTAAAGAACTGAAAGCTGCCCATTCTTGCATAATCAATGCTTGGAGTTTGTCAAAATTTGTGGGTTTTTGTTTGTCCACCCACCTCTTGAGGATTGACAAGTTTTCTATATTGACTCTCTGCATAAACTAAATACTTTATGTCTTCACTGCTAAAAAGTGAAAGTCTGCAGCATAATACAGAGAAAAAAAATGTTCTGTGACTCGGCTGGTACATAAAATTGCTTTGATTGTTGAGTGACAATTCAATATAACCATTAACTTGTGTCATGATGCTCAACACTTTATTTAAAAGATCACATTAAATCAGTATCAAAACTGATAATATTAAGATCATACATTTTGTAATAATATGAACTTACTTTATTCTGAAGATGGCAGTCAACCAAGAACAGAATCCCTACAAAAACGGAAACATAGGCTTAGCATATATGCATCTAAATTGACTCAGAATCACTTACTAAAAACTGCCCATATCATTTATTCAAGTGCTAAATTGTGTCTATCTACAGTATATATACCAATGGCTTGTGGACAGGCTATTGGTTACTCAACATTTCAATTGAGAAAAATTGAGACACTGATTGGCAGCAAAGGTGCCTCTTATTAATACAAAAGTTTAAAATGACAATGGAAGTAATTAGATCACTCATTTTCTTTGTGTAATTATTTAGGTGCATTCGCACGCGCCCCCCCCCCCCCCCCCCCCTTTACATGTTTGATTTGGTTTAATATGCTCTAAATTAGTATATTTCAACAAATACAGATTAAGTATATCTTTGCACATCACTGTTCCTCCGCAGAAAGAAAACCACAAATTAAAATATTAAAAGAATTTTTTTTTTAACTAAGCATTAAAAAGTAGCTAACTTAAACCAGTAGCACTGTCCATGATTCCTTGTCTGAGGGGAAATCACACCTAACAAGTGCAGTTTCTGGATATTTGGCATGTTGAGGACGTCAGATAACAGGATTAGGAATCACAGAGAATGACATATTACACAACTCTATGACAACTTTTCAGCACAGTTGCACATTTCTAAAGGGTCACAAACTTGCTGCATGCAGTTTGTCTGAAGGTTCTCCAGCTATGGCACCTTAAGTGGCAAACTCTATTTATTTTCCTTTTTTAATTCTACTGTGACAAATACCCATCTTTTTTCACACAGTTCAAAGCACCAGAATTCCTTCTTTCTTCGTGAATGCACTGTATACATAATTCTTTCAGGTGAGAACTCTTTGGTTGTCAGCACACACACACACACACACACACACACACACACACACACACGCACACACACTAGCCTACCACTTCAACTTGTCAGGGCAAGTTGTGAAATAATAAATAAATCATGAAAGTAATGAAAGAATATTCAACTTACATAGTCTCTTTGATCAAAGTCTACTGAACTAGAGACTGATGTCAGACGTTCATATCTGTCCGGTGTTTCTGAATGAAGTGCTGAAGCAACACTAAAAAAAAAATATATATATATATATATTAAGAAAAGAATACTTCATAAAACAGAATTTTCTTGGTTTACAAAAAGTGAATGCCTCACTTATTACTAAGGAGAGCTTTAGCTTTGATGTAGTTTATTAATGGTTACACACACATTATATTATATATATATATATATATATATATATATATATATATATATATATATATATATATATATAAACAAACAAACAGGATATGTATACAACTGCAAGTTTTGACTCATATTTAATGTGTTTCCAAGATGAATGTATCAGAATTACAGCAGACCTGTCAAAAAGCTACATCAAAGCTAAAGCTGTTGTTAATAATATTAACTGTAATGTTGTGTATGAATGTTTATTTCATTAAATTTAAATGTTATAGGTACATTACAACCTCATTTTTTTATATAAACTACAATATTGCTCTTTAATTTGCTTAAATAAAAGACTCAATTTTTTTAAGTGAGAATTTTAAATAAGAAGCTGATTTACAAAGAAATGGGAGGTTTATAGATCAAGTAATAAGCAGCAGAAGAAACTACAAAAGTTCAAAAAGAAGAAAAGAGTTAGTTCTTAGTTGTTAAAGTAAAAGACATGCCCCACACTAGTCACTGAAGATGTTATTTTGCCATTTAGTGAAACAGAAGTAATCAAATTCCAAAATCACAACTGTCTTGCCTCAGAAGCCCTTCATCTGCTGACTTTATGTGTAGTCAAACTTTAATATACTAATGTCACTTTTTGCTTACACAGTTCGATTTAGGGTTTTAACTATTAATGTTAATACTATAAATCTGTGAAATATAAGATTGTGAATCGTTCAAAATAATATGAACTCTTGAATTAATCTGTCCTAAAATATGATCCGAAGTTTGCACCAGTTTTTAACCATGGATAAAAGCCCCCAACACACAAATGAACTTTTTGATGATGCTACTTAACACAGTCAGATCAGAACACACTTTTTTTTTATAAAACATGATTTGTGTGTAACAGGTCCTGATCAGAAGAGATTTCTGAGTACTCCTGAAAATAAAGTGGTCAATGCTCATGCAGCTGTAAATGGTTAATAAAATTCTTAAGACATTTTAAACTTCTACAATCTACTATATGTCAGACATCATATAAACAGAAGATTCTACAGTCGAACTTCTTCCCTGTAGGTCTGAATATACAAGAAAGTGAAGCCAAATACTAATTGCGGGAAATTTTGAACTTGTTTTCAAACATTATTCCAACTACTGCAGTGCATCACACAGTGGTATTCATTCATTCATCCAGCATAAGGTCATAGGGCCTGGGACCAGAAAGCTGAAAATAACATTGGCTGTATCTCTAGTTGAAAGCAAAGAATGGGCACTTGCTAATGCACACTCCATCAGTGGGACAATTTACATCCCTTGATAAACGTAACATTATGTGCTTTGCCCATAGAAGGAAAGAGCAGCACCTAAAAAAAAATAAATGTGACTTATTAGAACACATACTGTACAAATTCCACACAAAAGGTAATCTGACTAGGATCAAATTAAAACCCAAGTACTGTGAGGCAGTAACAATGATTTCTGTGCTTTTTATGTTGCTGGATAACAGCATTAATAGAATTATTCCACATAGTATTTTTCATTGCTAAGCAATAAACTGAATGCATATTGTACATGAGCATTAGTTGAAGCATTTGCATAAAAAAGATTTATTTTTACATATATCAGTGGAATAATGGCATCATGCTGCTCTTTTCTACATAAAATATAATGTAACAGAATAAATGAAAAAACTTCATATATTTAAAATACAGAATCTAAATCCTCAGTACGTCACAGGAGGGATATTACCTGTCTGATTATCAGTGATGAAGAGACAGGCATTCTGGAAATGCACAATTACATATGAAAGAAGTGCAGATTATATAGAATATCTGAAGTTTATGTACTTTAAAATATTAATCTACATATCAATTAACTAAGAATTAGTGAATGAGGAAAAAACAAAAAAGATTATAAGCCTTTGGCAATTGAGGGCGTGAAGGCATCCATATACATAATATCTGGTGTGTTTCATCATCATCATCATCATCATCATTATCATCACTAGTTTAATGGCCATCTTCTAGGTTTACTCAGGTTACCCCCTATAACAAATAATTCTTGGAGTGCAGCAGGCTATATCTTTTAAGAGTAGTCCAAGGTTTACAATTTACTAAAAGTAATGACAAAGAACTACAGGGCACAACTTTGTTTACAGTTTACAGTTTTAAGATTAGGTTCAAAACTTGCTTTCATTAACAACAATAGTAAAGAATGAATTCTCACAGAAAAGGAAAATTGATGACCATCCATAAATTATCATCTGCCTATCCACTTTTTAAATTTGCTCAATCAAAATTGAGACTCGTAAAGAGCATGGCAGAAATTAAATTTGAAGGACCAATGTTCCTTTGCAAGGTAACTTACAGTCACCAATTAACTAAACCTGTACATATCTGATATGTGGGAGGAAAGCCAGAATACCTAGAGAAAAACTTTGCAAACAGTTCCCAGGCCAGTATTAAAACCCAACTTCAAGTTGCTATTAAATCTGAACAAATTGGAAAAGTTGTATGCCCAGACAGCTGTTCTGTAGGATTTTATACAGAAATCTGGCAAATTGGATTCATTAAAACAAGATATATGTATTAAAAGCCAGAGAGAAAAGCTCCAACCTAAAATAATATACCACTTTCATATTTCTAACTTACAAAGAAAAATAAAAACCTAACAGAATGCAATCCTGTTAAACATCAGTGTTAAGATTATGGTCAAAGCTCTCACAAACAGAAGCCAAAAAGTGCAACTACAAAATAATAGTAAGACTTATTTATTGTATTTGAGTAATTAGATGAGAGTGATGACAGATCTTCTTAACAAGCAGAAAATAACAGAAAATGTATCACATGTAGGGTTATTTGAGCATTGACTGATAGAATAAAACACTTAATCTAATAAAGACAATTGAATCAATTTGCTGGTTTCATTTCTTATTTGAAATGTATAAGAATGGAATATATGATAGTACATCTTGTTCAGAAAAAGACCAATGAAATGTTAGAAAGAATCCCAGATACCCTGCTAGACCAGATACAAAGAAAAAAGGCAAGGTGAATGAAAGGGGAAAAAAGAAGAGTTTAACACAAAAAACTTAACATACTATTCCCGTTCTTCTCTGTAATCTCTTTGATTCCGTCTCTGTCTTAAAAATAAAACATAAAAAAAACATTTCATTTTAAAATAATAAAGTACATTAATGAAAATGTAATGAATATGCTATAAATCATATAATATATGATATGAAAATGCAGCACGTACACATAAACCGAAAAAATAGTTTTAAGTTATTTCAGATGGCAAAAATATTCCAAAACTAAGAACCAATCATAATCTGATGAAAACTGGAAGTTTTAATTAAAGCACTTCCATATGTCAAGATGATTTGAATAATGCAGGGGTACCGCCTTAAAAATAAATGATTTTAAATATAAAGTAATGGTTTTGTTTTTAAGACATTTGTGTGCCAACTGATAGAAAACAATTGACCAATTAAGAAATGAAAAAGGAATAAAAAATTCCAGGTAATACATTATTTTTAATAAAAAGTATGAAATATCTAATTGGATAACATTCAGAAAGACAAACTCCAGCAAAAAAATAAATAAATAAATAAATAAACCTACTGTACACATGAAATTTAGGACAGAAATACAAATTAAACTTAAAAAAAAAAATCACTGTGTAATAATTTAACCATCTTGACATATATTTGAATTTATATACATGTAAATACGTTAAGTGACACAATGTAAATAGCAGACATTCTAAAATAAATAGTAAAGTTATGAGTGTATCGGGTGGAGTGGTGGCTCTGAGGTAGATATCTGCACTGGTAATTCGAAGGTTGCCAGTTCAAATCCCGTAAACGCCAGAAGTGACTCTACTCCGTTGGGCACCTGAGCAAGGTCCTTAACCTGTAATTGCTCTGTCCTGGGTATGACACTAATTTGCATTCAGCCCTGCAAGTTGGCCCTCCAATCTGCAGGGAAAAACCTGGGGGATTGGTGGCAGAAAAAAAAAAAAAAAAAACATAAAAAACCTCACCTAAACTAGTGTGATGCTGAGGTGTCACCCATTGCATGGCTGCACTCGGGTCCTAATCTGGGATCCCGAGTTGATTTGTCATGTGGTGGGTGCAGCAATGTGCTGTATCAGCGTGTGCTCCTAACCCCTCTCTCTCTCCGAGTATATTCTAAATTACACAGGTACATTCAACTAGTATATATATTAGTATATAAAAGCACTAATGAAGTTCCTTTGAGTTAAATCATCCATTGACTAAAAAGCTGTATGAATGTCTAGGTGTTTTAATATAATTCACTGAAAAGAAATGAACCTGGATAAGAAGCAAAAGACAAAAAAAAAACAAAGTAGAACATTTAGTAGTGAGAAGACCCTTTAATAATCACTAAAAGTAATGTTGGAGAACAAAGTGGGCATTGCCCATTTTTCTAGGTTTTTAGCAGCATACAAGGCTTGTTAAGACAGCAGATTTAACAGGGATGCAGAAATCCAGCTCACTTTCTTCTAAGTCACATTCCAGAATAAAATGCCTGAACTGCAGCTCTTACCGTACCAGAAGGCACCAAATGGTCACCCAAGTCCAAATAAAAACCTATAAGAAACACTTGACAACTATGATGGACAAAATAATGCACCTATGATGAGGCACTGATTTTGTAAGTGGAAGTGACTTTAACCAAATCACAAGAGGTTACACCTTTCTTCAAAAACTAGCTGCACTCACTTTTCCCAATGAAAATGGGATGGCACATCAAACAGCCTAAATGAAGAAAGCACAGAACACCATAAACCAAGGACCACATCGCAAAAATGAAAGAGTTTGGGGGCAAGAAGGATTTTCCACTTGAACCTGGAGTAACAACAGCCACCACTCCACACATCATCCTTATCATAAAACTGTTTATCTGTATCAAGATAAATTAGAACTTTAAACAGCCAGCCTCTTCTGTGTTATACTACAGTATGCTTGTCTGTCTTGTCTACCTTGAGTCCTATCTTATGGTAGTATATATACACTTATCTTATTTCTACAATTCTGGTGTTTATCAAATTAATTGTATTATTCTTTCTCTAAAGTGTGCTTTAGTTACAGTAATACAAGTCTAACGGCCGGTGACCGACTCCTACAGAGAAAAGGTAAAGTAAATAAAGTAGGAGCCTTACCTAATTATTTCATTAATTACTGGCTATGCTGAAGACAAAACAAATAATCAGACAAATGAACTTCTCATTTTTCCAAAAACATTGAAAGCAAAAATGCAAGATGTGCAAACTATTGCCTCAGCAAATATGCTTTTGCAATTTTTTTCTTTCTTGATTTACTCTAAAAGGTGGAGATTTTTGATTTTTTTTCTTTCTTGATTTGTTTTACAAAAGTGGGCTTATTAATTATTGTCTACTTTGAAACATTTAATTAACATAGGTCAATATCAAAATGGTTCAAGACAGATCAAAGTACTCTTGAATCTGTGAATAAAAAGAGATGGAAACGACTCAAACTGATTACAAATCACAACGTAGCTATGTGCACAATAGCATGAGTATAACACATTGATTTTAAAGACGGTCCTAGAAGTGCTTTATTTTGAGTACAAGAAATACAGATACAGAGCTGTTTAAAAGCTGGCATATCCCTATTTTTTTTTTTTATTAAATCAAAACTAGTCCCTAACTTGAGAGGAAAAAAGGAGAGTTGTGTCCACAAATACACATTGTTTGGAACTGTGATTTTTAAACTTTTCCCTTTGACATTTGTGCCAGCAGTACTGTAGAGGAAGATGGGTGAGCAGGTCTGTTTGTGTTTAAGGGGAGAGAGGTCTTTTACCGATTTTCACTTTAATACCAGTAAAACGAACACTGATCATTGCATATAGAATCTCCTGTGAGAAAAGAATCTATTCAGTCAGAGAAGCAACAGCAAAAGCTGATGTTTACAGCAATAAGAAATAAAAAGTTCATTTTACAGTTGAACTTTTTTTTCAACCATATATAAATATTGCAGCAAAACACAAAGAGGTGTCATTGTAGCCAACAAATCTGAGGAGTGGTACAGAAAAGAGTGGATTAGTATAAGGCTGGTATTAAAGTATGTTTCTGTCAGCCTTCAGGATCTGAAAACAAAGGACATGTCTATTATTCCATGATATACTTGAGCATTATTTGGTAGAGCAGTTCAATTAGAATAAAAAAAAAAAATTACCACATCATACTGTTGTGGCTTATCAAGCATTAAGAAACACATACACCATAACATTATCTATACTAAATGCCAAGGTAGACTTTAACCCAGATTTTAAATTTATTGTGAATATGTGCAAGGAGAAATCATTTAACCTGCCTTTTCTCTGTCTGTCCAGAAGTGAAACGAAAAAAATGAAAGTAATTTAAATCATTAATAATTTAAATCATCAATAATTTATGATTTAAATTTTTAAGAAGTTTGTTATCCTCTGTGGTGTGAACAGACATTAACTTAGGGTAAAATGGTTCAGCAAACTTATGCATGACAGGCCTGCAAGTGCAAGAGATGTGAACAAATGTCAAACTAGAAATGTCTTTTAATGGTGCCTATCTTAAAGGTATTGGAAAAAGCCTTGTTTATTACCAGAGCATAATATACTCAAGCGTCCACCAGTATATAGAACAAAGTCAAATGACTACACTGAAGAGTTTATAGGGTCTAACCCTAAACATATTATGCACATTATTTAAGTTAACAGTCAAATCAAAATAATAAAGAAAAGGTTAACTACCTGTCTGCATCTGTCACCAGAGCAAGGCGCCCATAGTCCCAAGCCACCTTTCTCAAAATTGAAAATACAAACAGCAAAACCTGAAAATATAAAGAAACACATAGATCAATACTAGTAACAGCTTGCAGTAAATAAAAAATCTATTTTAGGCACATATTAAATGAATCCAGCAGAAATAATTACACTTGCATTGTAGACAGGAAATAAAGTATTTTATTATCTAAACATTTTCCTTCCATATTAATTGGGCACTGGCAGTGATTAACAACCAGATTCTGTTCTAAATTATCTACATACTAAACCGTACAAAATGTCTCAGAACATACTCACCAGAAAGCACATAAAGTCCAATGCAAGCACAGTGGGTACTCCTCCAAATGGCAGGCCCTGCAATACAGTGCTGCGGATTCTTGCAGAGTAGCAGTATTCTTTAGAAGAGTTAAACCCGGTAACACAGTTTCCCGAGCATGTGCTACTCTCTCCATCCATGGTCATGGCCAACAAGGGGATCATCTTCAGTTCAGCATTTCTTTATCAGAAAAACACAATAATAATAATAATATTGTTAATGAATACAGTAGATTTCATGCCGCCTATTTTGTAGTGGCTTAGGGGAACAGCTGCTTCCTTTGACCACGGTGCTACTCATGGAAACCATAAAGCTTTTCTACTGATAGAAACTAATATAATAAACACTGATGGACAATACCATACCTCAGTTTTTTGTCAAAAAGACAATGTATTGTCAATCTGCTCTTTTATTGATTTATTTAGAAAACTAAGTAGCTCTTTAGCATGTTATCTCTTCAAGGTAAGTGAAGTTTTACCAAGAAAAAATTAACAGAAGGCAGGTAACTCAGCTGCTTGCATGTAATAGTGTGTCAGCCAATTCTAAGTCTAACCCTAATCAAATATACTTTATGTTATACCAATACAATAGGTTTATATTAGATTAGATTAACTTTATTAATCCTTAGTCTCTGTATCAAAAAATACAAAGATATACTACTTGCTATGCAACATTTTAGCTAACCAACAATCAACCTTCTGTTTATGAAGAATGCTTCAGCAAATAATAGAAGATGCAAACATAATTTCAATGTAAAAAAATTATCTATTGTGCATCTTAAGGATAAATATAAGAAAGCCACAAATGACCTTTAGATGATGCAGTCCATTGTTATACACATACTGTGTAATTGAGAATGAATTCTCAAAGAGAACACTTGGAACAAATATGGACAAATTGGTTAGTACCTGTGTAGCTCATTGAAAAAGTGCTGTGTGCCTCCTGAAAAGTGATTAAATTAAAAGCAATTGTCCAATATATATCTGCATGCCTTTGATAATGTCAATGAGAAAAGCAAAGCAAGTGTGGAAAGAGATAAAGTATTGTTTATGCTACAAAGATATTTTAAAACAGCCTGGACAGATTTGTTGGTACCTCTAGAAAAAACCCTATTGAATTAGTGGGATTTTTCAAACTAGCTATTTTCTTTAACTAGTACCACACATGTCTCCAATTGTTCAATCAGTCATTCAACCGATTTAAATGGAGAAAAGTAATTACTCTGCTGTTTGGTATCATCATGTGTCCCACCCTGAACACGGACCAGAGAAAGCAAAGGACAGAATTGTCTAAGGAGGTCAAAAAGAAAATTATAGACAAGCATGATAAAAGCGAAGGCTATAAAACCATCCCCAAGAAGCTTGATATTCCTGTGACATCAGTTGCAAATATTATTAAGATGTTTAAGGTTTATGGGACTGTAGCCAACCTCCCTGGACATGGCCGCAAGAGGAAAAAATCAACCCCACAATGGGCAGTAGAATAGTGAGAATGGTATGGAGAAATAAAAGCCAAGGAAGGACAAATTCTAAAGAGATACAAACTGAACTCCAAAGTCAAGGTCTATCAGTGTCTGATCGCACCATCCATCGCTTTTTGAGTGACAATGGGCTCAATGGAAAGACCCAGGAATACTCCACTGTTGAAAGAAAAATATAAAAAAGCCAGACTGGAATTTGTTAAAATGCACATTGACAAATCACAATTATTCTGGGAGTGTCATTTGGACAGATGAGACAAATTGGAGCTTTTTGGCAAGTGATAGCTCTATGTACACAGGTGAAAAAAATTAAGCTTTCAAAGAAAATAACACCATACCTACTATGAAACATGGAGGATGCTCAGTTATGGTTTGGAGCTGCCTTGCTGTGTCTGGCACAAAGTGCCTTGATTCTGTGCAGCAAACAATGAAATCTCAAGACTACCAAGACATTTTGTAGTGAAACATACTGCCCAGTTTCAGAATGCTCAATTTCATTCACAGAACAATGAGCCAAATCACACAGCTAAAAGCACCCAAGAATGTCTAAGAACAAAACATCAGACTATTCTGAAATGGCCTTCTATGAGCCCTAACTTGAATCCTATCAAACATCTACATGCAGTCTATTTGTGATCAAGTGCAGAGGTCTCATTGAGAGCTCCAAGAATCACTTGATTGTAGTGACTGCCTCAAAAGGTTGTGCAACAAAATATTAGTTTAAGGGTCCTGTAATTTCTATCCATGCCATTTTCATTTATGCACCCACAATAACTCATTTTTATTTATATAACAATTCAAATTCTGGTCTCCTTCAATATACTCCCCATTTGCAATTATGCACCGATGGAGTCTTGGTTTCCACTCGAAGGCATGGAGTAGATCAGTTTCAGTCAGCTGTTTCAAGACATATGATGTTTTCTTCTTTACTGCATCCATTGACTCAAAATGTGTTCCTTTAAGCATCAATTTCAATTTAGGAAAAACACAAGCGCAGAAGATATGCAGTCTTCCCCATAAGCCTCAGTAAGCATTTGAAAAGATTCCGTTGGTGTTTTGTTCAATTTTACTAAAAATTTCAAATTGACATGTTGCTCAACTTTTAAACTTAGCATGATTCCGGCACAAAAGGGGAAACACAACTGCATTAAATGGTGACTGACAATCAACTAAACGGCATAAAGTGTTGTCGTTTGTTGTGCAGGTTTGAACAGGTTTAAACCTGCATGGAAAGTGCTCATAATCAGTTCTCACTGCTTTGTTTAAGAGATAGAAACAGTCTCGCTATTTAATAGACTAGAGGGCTTTGCCCCCTGCTGGTCTCCCTCCCAAGATGTTTTTTTTTTTTTTATAATAGAGAGACATACACCTGTGCAGATACACAAACACATACAATATACACACAAAGACATTACTATTTGAGTATTTTCTGTGTATGTAATATATACACAACCATGTACAGTATATAGGACAACAAATAAAACTGAAAGTTCAATGGCAGACAACTAGGAAACAAGACAGAATAATCAAAGAAGTTACATATGAAAAATCTGATAACAAGGAAAGATGATAATGTATTTACAAAAATTCAGGTATAGAACAAATTTTTCCACAGCCTTAACATAAAATTTGACTAAAATAATGAGAGAAACAAAATAAAGGCAGTATACCAAATCTTCAAGAAATATTGTGACTTAATTTGCATTTCCAATACTATACACATTAAACAGAATATTCCAGATAGTTTGGGCCACCTCCAGTTTGCATATTATTACAACCAGTTCATAGAGGATGGCATGTCTTTTGGACTTCATACCATTCTGGAGCATCTGAATAATACAAACTGGTGTGTATTCGAATGGAGCATATTAAATTTGTAAAATGCACAAGGGATAGGATGCCCAGTTGGGCTACGTCAACCAAAAAATTATTTATAATACAGTGGAACCTCGGTTTGCGAGCATAATTCGTTCCGGAAACATGCTCGTAGTCCAAAGCACTCGTATATCAAAGTGAATTTCCCCATAAGAAATAATGGAAACTCAGATGATTTGTTCCACATATAAAGTAAAAATACATAAAACAAATTAACCTGCACTGTACCTTTGAAAAGAATCATGGCTGGTGTGAGTGAGTTTCTAAACTCTTGTGGGATTGCACCCAACAGGACGACACCGAGCGTCCCAAAGCAATCACAGTCTCCCAGCGCTGTAGCAGTTCGCCGTAAAAGCGAATCCGAAAAGATTGTGGACATGCAAGAAGCACCTCGATGGGTGATACAAGGAACAAGGAACATTATAAATGTGCAGGGCCCTGCCTGACTGCTGTGTCTGTATATAAATAACCGCGCTGTTGCTGTTTCAAGCAGAATAAAGCTGGTGTTGCTAAAGTACTGAGACTCAGCTTCATGTTTTAGGGTGCAATACAGGGACTCGCACGTGCGCACACACAGTCACAATGCTAATGCTGTAGTAAACAGTATACACTCGTACAGATGTTGACTATATGAGTGAGGCACGCCGACTCAGACGGAGAATAGGAGACGATTGCCCACAATCCCGCAGCGAGAGAGATAGAGAGGAACCATTAGCTCAGTTGTGATCACATGACGCTCAGCAGACAAAGGGTATACATACTACTTGTACTGCAAGACCTCGCTCGTTTATCAAGTCAAAATTTATTAAAAATTTTTGCTCGTCTTGCAAAACACTCGTAAACCAAGTTACTTGCAAACCGAGGTTCCACCGTATTACAAAGTTTGCTATTGATATTATTAAATAGGAGTACCAACAACTAGATACAGAGTGACACTTCAAAGTCTGTGCAATAATATTAAAGATCCACTCATTAACTATAAATTGACAATAATGCCTCCTTCAATGATGCTCACTTGCACAAAGAGAAAATCATTCATTTACAGTTTTTTTATGCTACTAAAGTAAATATGCTGCTTACTGTGGCATTCATGGAGAAGCAGGTTAAGGACAGCAACGCAAAGATAATGTAACCTTTATACAGAGTAGTGCTGCCACTCCTTAGAACATTCATTATCCTACAAAGTTAATGTACTGTACACTATGAGCACTTAATATTTAAAACTATATAGTGTTAGACATGTGTTTTGCATTTTGATAACTCATCACATGACAGACAAATGAACATATTACACAGGAGAAATACAATTTCAAATGATTAACAGATGAACATTAAAACAGGTAGACACATAAAATTAAATGTTAAAAGCAAACATATTATTAAAATTACTTTTTGAAAGTGGTCCTTTATTTGGTCCCCAATTTATTTATCTACTTGACATTCAATAAGACATGAAACAAGAGAAATACTATAAAGCTACCAGAAATGGAACAGACAGGAACCAGCACCCCATGCATGATACAATACATTATTGAGAAGGATACAATCAAGAAAGCACAGGATGGAAGCAAACAAATAGCCAAAGTATCCTTCCTTCCTCATTAAAAAAGGTGCTAAACTAGCCTTAAACTGCCAATTCATTCCATATAAAGAGCTGATCTGAATGATTAAAAAAATACGTGAAATAGTTTATAGGCATTGCTCAAGCTTATTTCAAATAGACAACATAAAATATTTTAATGACAAAAAAAGTATTTTCTGTAGCATGGGAAAGTTTCACTTTTCCTAACAATATTAAGGATTAGATGAAGTTATACAAAAAGCGGAGCTGAAATAAAGTTTTTATTTTATATATGGATGTGATTTAAAGCACCTGAATAATTTTACAAAGTAAATAAAGAATTTCTTTATCCAATTCAAGATTTTTTAGTTTCAGGTATTTAAAAATGATGCTCAAAATACACTGATAAATAAAACTCTAAAGAAAATCAGACAGAAATGGGAATGTCCAGTTTCTGAGATTTCCTGTGCAGTATGTAATAAATCCCTTTGCATAATCCCATGTGTGTGATGACTACAGCGGTTACGAGGTCAAATTTCAAGAAGCCTCAGTCAGGAAGTCCACAGTTTCTCTCGGGTCTCTCTACAGCAAATAGGTCTAATCTTTTTATGACTCAAATCATTACATTCTACTCTAGTTCCATCAACAGGAACACAAATAAAAAGAGATCCTGATCATCCTGTTCCTGTGTGATAACTACACTCTGAAGTGTAGATACATACTATATATTAGTAATATTAGTCCTTTCCACCCCTCTATACTAGTCCGTCCCATATTTCTTGATTCTCCTGGTAAAGATGAGTTATAAAAAAATTCATCTTTTGGTGAAATTACCTTTATCTCACACTGAAGAAAATGAGATAAATTCAAACCTGAAATAAATTACTGAGAAAAAAATAATTCCTCATCAAGAAATAATTATTTTTAACAAAATGACACATGCCATGATTATTGAAACACTTGCATTTAACACTTTGTAAAACGGCACTGAATCTTCTCCTAAAACATCTTATAGATTTGGAGAATACAGGGCAGGGAATCAGACCGTTCCATTTTCACAGAATCTCTCCAGATCATTCAGGATCTTAGGACCACACTTGTGTAAGCTCCTCTTCAACTCACCCCACATGTTTTCAATGGGGTTTAGGTCTGGGGACTGAGATAATAAGATGCAAGTGTTTAATTTAGTAATCAGTGGTACATCTTTTAATAGCTAAAACAGTAACCTCACCTTTTGTTACAATTCTCTCAAACTGCTTTATCCACTCAAGATTTATAAGATCTGCGGTGGGTTGGCGCCCTACCCGGGGTTTGTTTCCTGCCTTGCGCCCTGTGTTGGCTGGGATTGGCTCCAGCAGACCCCCCATGACCCTGTAGTTAGGATATAGCGGGTTGGATAATGGATGGATGGATTGATTTATAAGATGTCTTGAAACCAACCACCAGTTTAAAGTTTTGCCATGGAATTTTTTACTGGGTCAAGTTCTTAAATTTAATTCTGCAATTCCATTAAGAAATTATATTTAACAAAAAAAGCATTTAAAGGAATACAGTATGTATTCATAAACTTCCAAGCTCTGTAATTAAAAATATATTCAATTAAAATGCAGATTTTTTGTGAAACGTTTCACACACTTTAATCACAGAAATATAAAGAATGAAAGCCTATACTATTGTCACCTACAGCATATTAGCACCTTATTATATATTAAAAAAAACTGAAGAAGCTAGTACATGGCACTATTTAACTTAGTTTTTAATTATCATACAGTGTCCTGCTAACTGATTTGATGCATTTTCCCTTTCAAACACGCAGGCTATCCCATGAATTTACCATTAAACTGAGTACTAGGGTGTTGTACCGTGTTAGCCATTATGAATGTAGAGACAAGCCAAGCAAAATGACACCTTTTATTGACTAACTAATAAAATAGCCAATAAAAGGTAATAATAATAATTTTTTGCATTTATATAGCGCTTTTCTCACTACTCAAAGCGCTCAGCAATTGCAGGTTAAGGGCCTTGCTTAAGGGCCCAACAGAGCAGAGTCCCTATTGGCATTTACGGGATTCGAACCGGCAACCTTCCGATTGCCAGTGCAGATCTCTAGCCTCAGAGCCACCACTCCGCCCTTAAGGTGTCATTTTGCTTGGCTTGTCTCTCCATTAAACTGATAAAAGAATGTGTAACCAAAGCCAAGTGAAAACTTCCAGAAGAGGAATATCAAACCAACTATTACTCACATAAAAAGATTAGACTTGAAAGAAATTCCTGGTTGGCATACTTTTGAACGAAGCCGGAAAATTGCCATCTCAATTAATGAAAATATCAAAACAAAACTTCTGTCCATGCAAAATATAATCAGACTTGATCACGTTGTAAATAATTTTTAAGGTAAGCTTCTTAGATGTTGTTTTAATGAAGACGCATCTCCTCTATTGATGCAGGAATACTTTTTTTCCACCTATACAATGATTAGTTATTAATATCAAAATGACGCTGTCAGAGCCTTAACTAAAAGAAGATCCCAATCACTATCAATTGGCTTGACCACAAGGGATCTCTGTACAGTATAGTATCCTATTCAAAAGTGTGCCTCTTACTTACACTAATTATTAACATGAAACATCCAGATTACTGATCATTGCTGCTTGACTCATATAAATACGCCAGACACCAAAGACTCTCCAACGCCTGTCTTTCCACTAGTATAAGTCTGGAACCCTAGGCAAAAGTTCCTTTAGTTTTATGGTTTCTAGCTTTTGGGCCAATCTTCCAAGTTCTTTTTTGAAAATGTGTTAACTGCTAGGTTCAAGTCAATCTCTAAAATGCACCTTTTCACTTTTACATTTTAATCACCAGTGTCAGTAAATAGTAACTTCCTTAACTGATATTCTTATAGTATATCTACTGCATTTGTTTACAGAAGCTATACAGTCTGTCTACTCCAATGCAGATAATTTTTACTTCTTTAAACTGTTTAAAGTGTCTTCTTCCTGATTATCATATATTACCTTGCTATTTCCACAATACTCTTTTTTTCTTTATAAAGTGTTTTTGATGGTATGACCTTTGAAACATGCTATATAAAATAAAGACTTTCTATGGAAGATTTAAATACGGCAGGTGTACTTTAGAAGATTTATAAATTGAAGTTTATGTGTTTAAATTTTTGTTTAGCAATCTACTGTAGGGGACAAACATCTGTGTGGTGGGTAAAGAATATGAACATAACAAAATGAATGCAGAGTGTTATAGGAAAATATATTTGATGGGACAATGTGTGCGACAAAAGTACAAAATATATGTCGTCCTTAAATTTAATAAATCACTAATTTCTGTTTAAATAGGGCTTCAGTACACTAGAAATTACATTTGAACAGTGATACCTTATATTTGTCACTAATCATAAAGAAATTTTATTTCTGATTTAATATCTTCAGTTTTACTTATTGCATATTCTAAATCATAACTCTGTACTTGTACATGTTACAGAAGAATACTGCTAAACAGTAGTATAGAAAAAATAAAAGGTGGAAAGAAATAGTTTTTAGAAAGCAATACAAGATCATGATAAAAAAAAGTGATTAAAATAATCCATTTACATCATGGTTCACTTGCCATCCTAAGCAACTATCAATAATTTGATTTACAGTATGTCATGTGTGAGAAATCAAAATTAATTTAGAAGCCATAATAACTGAGAAGAAAAAAAAAACTGTGACAGGAGTTTTAAATGCACTAAAGAAAATAAAGTAAGAAGTCTTATAAAATTAAAATGCCTTGTACACAATATTCATTAATCTACATTTATGTAAGATATAAGTAATTTCCTTTGGAATTAATAAAGTTTTTCTGATTCAGATCATGGCCGAAAATTACAATATCTTCCTCTTTTTTTAAAAAAATCAACAGGACTTACAGTTTGTATTATTGCTAAAGTAATAGTTATGAATATATTCTTTCTCTAATGGCATTGAAACCATCCAAATAAAAAAAAAAACACCACACAAAGGTCTGAGTGTGTACCAGTCCATGGTATAACAATGACTAGTACTGAGGGGCCATACGAAAACAAATTACATGACAGCTGTGGTGTAGTATATCTTATCTTTAGGAAGTCAATCAGATTATTTTTTCTTGTCAGAAACTACATTTTCACTATAGAAGTTTCCTCTAAATCATTTTTAAAAATGCAGAACTTTATCTTTTCATCGTTTTTAAGGATACGGATTATTCTTTCATTTCTATGCACTATCAAAGCTGACCATTAGCTTGTTGAGGACAAAAAAAATAGAAGAGAGCTAAATACCAAGGCATTTCAATGATCTTCACAATTTGAAGGCATATAAAAAATTTAAATGGACTAGGAATATAAATAAAAACTCTACTAAATTTGTAAGGATAAAAAAGCTAATAAACATATTCTATTGATCCTGACACATCATGCAACTAAAACTGACCTAGGTAGGCTAGAAGACAAAACAGGAAGTCAATTAAACTGCCTGATGCCTCAAGCTGTCATTTTGTCACTTAGACCACAAAAGTTTCCGTTAAACAGATTTGTCCAAAGAGATGCTTAAAAAAGCAAGAAAACTTGAAAGGCTATCAAACTTAACCAAGAGGGGTTCAAGAAATGTTTAATGTGGTTAACTGTTCCTGAACAGTAACACAGAGCAACAAAAGTGATAGATAAGAGCTAGTTAATTAACATTGGAATTTAACAAATACTCATATTTCTAGCATTTGTTTTCTGCATGCAGTTTCTAGAATATAGCCTTTTCCAAAAACATCTTACCCTATTAACATACAAGTTCCTTCTTATATACCAGCAACAGTACTTTCTAGAAGGATTACATAGTGAAAGGGGATGAAACCCATCACTGCATAAAAATGACCTTATGGAATTGAATAATCTCTTCTCATTTGCACAGTTTCTTAGGATTTTGCACACATGCAAAATAGCTTCCTGGTTACCTCTGAAATACTGGGGTAGTAATACACACCTCTACAAGGGCAAACATTTTTAACTTAATGTCAACAGAAGATATTCTATAATAGACCTGAAGTTGCAATCAACAGTATTAATGATTATAACACAAATAATGTATTGTTGCATGGATGTGTGGACATTTTCATGGACTTATTTGGCCACACTTCCGCCACACCCAGAAGTTTGGCCGGAAGAAGCTAAACCTGTCTCATGTCCGTCTATGTACGGGTTGGCTTCACAATATACAGTATACACATACACACACACACACATACACACATACATATATTATACAGCAATCACTACTACATCCACCTATGACTTTTTTAGACTTCCTCTAAATAGAATCAAACAACAGTGTACAAACGCATAAGCAGAATATTTAATAACCTAAAGGAATTCCAACAATATAGCAGTAAATGAAGCAATCTGAAGTCACACAAAACTAAGAAAAATTTCCATTTCCATTTAAGTGTTGAAGCATTGTTTTATCACATGAAGCAAGTTAGGGTACAGCAATTTGACAGAGCAATTTCCCCACAGTCAAAATCTTATTTCCAGCAACATCTAATTAAATGCATCACATTTTGGCATAGAAGTGGAGGAAAAAAAATGCACAACTACACATACTCACCAAACTGAAAAGAAGGTGGCTTTTTACTTCTGCACAGATTCCTTAATGTTTTATTTATTTACAAACTGCCTTCTTCCATGTATCTAAATAGTCATTTCAGTTCAAATCTTGGCCTGTTCATGTTTCATAAAGGACCTGTGGGAAGAAAAAAATAATAAACAGCTGTTTAAAAACTGTTGTGATCTTTACATCTGTGAAGTCTCTTTTAAACTAACTAGCAAACAGAGTGCCCACAATGTTAATTTGTATTATACAGACTTCCCTTTAAATAACCCAGCATGAACATTACATAAATGAAATTAATTAAAGTCGGGTGGTATGTCTTGTGAGTGCAAATTCAATTTTAACAAATACACCAGTATGTAAATTCTTTACCACTGCACAAAAAAAGAGTACCACATTTATATTCTATTCACTGTGAAGTGTAATCATTTAATGGAAAAGTAACCGAGAATGCTGAGAACAATACAAAAGAAAGAAACTTATTTCTCTGTCATTTCACAGACTTATCTGAAGAAACCTTTAAGAAAAGAAGATAAGCCTGCACCAATAAAATCATCACCAATCTGATATATAAAGCAATGTACACAGAACATGCCTATATGGATACTTCATTATATGTTTATGAAAAATGTTTAGCCAGACACTTTATTTTAAAATAAAATAGTGGAATCTTAATGTGAAGGAAGGCAAGGAACAGCTGGTATCCCAGCTGTGATAGAGAATTGGCTACCCAGCTAGGAGGTCCACATAATGGACGGAGAATGTCGATGGATGGGCTTCATGGCTGGGATTGTTGGTGTTCCCTTTTCCAGTATGAAGGATATAATGGAAGGACAGGGAGTGACCATCTCCCAGGGCTTGGTGTTCCCCCAATACAATGGATAGCAGCATTCTGCTGGTGTAGCTCCCAATTAGACACCCGCATGGCTGCATGTGTGATGTAGATCCTGGTCAGGTCCTTGGGGGCCCACAATGAACTGCTGTCAGGAAGAGACTCCACTGTCAAATGGAAGTTCTGCCTGACCCAGAAGTATTTCCTCACTACAGTGCTGCCGAGTTTGAGTTAAAAGGAGTGTTCCACTGCACCCAGTCAAGCTGGAGTCTACACAGGAAGTTGACAAAAATTTCCTGTCAGGTGTGGTGGACAAAAAAAGAAGAGAGAAAAGAAAAAAAAAAGAGAAAAGAATTGTATTGCGTATTCTGAATTATGGAAGAAGCAGCCTGTAAAAGATACATTGTAAAAATATAAGGTCACTTGAACTTGGGACTGTGTCGGTGCAATTGTGTTGGGGCTCTTTGATGGCCTCTAGTGACCATATTATGTACTGTATACTCTTGCATATTTCTACCCACTTTATGCTTTATGCTATTTGCTTGAATATTTTTTGAGTTGATTCCAGTATCAGCCAGTGTTTTTACAAGAAAATAAACAATTAATAGTCAAGAGAACTGCTACAAAATAATTTCCGTGGATGGCCCATTATTTTTGCACAATATTTTACAGGTAAGTTGGAAAATCACAAAATGAAGAAACATCAAATTAAACCAAGAGTGTGTTGGGCCATCATGAGCTGCCAAAGCAAACTAAATGCACCTTGATATTGATTCTATAAAATTAATGGGACTGTACTGGAGACATGCGACAGCTCCCTTCTTTAATTGGTGTTTTGATGATTTAAGTCTTGAATGATAGTTTTAAGGACTGCTTCAAAATTTCCATTACGTGCTGAATGTGTCTGTGATGTTGTACTGGGACAGCCATGGTATACAATTCACAATGATGGGTTGAAATTTGGTTACAGGGAACGTTGTAGTACATAGTTTACATTGTGAGCATGAATTTTAAACCATTTATTAACAACACATGCCCCGTGAATGGGGACAATGTCGTTTTGGAGGATTCCACAAACACCTAGATAAAAATGCAGAATCATAAGATGAATGGGATTATTCAGAACTGCTTTGCATGTAAAAGTATTTAACAAGCTCTGCAATTAAAGCACTGGACATAAACCATGCCAAGAAAAGAAAAACAGATTTTAAAACAGCCACCAAAACCCAGTGCTGTGGGAAACAAACAATAATGCCTGTAGACTTCTTCTGACATGCAACACACTTACGTTGTACTGCCAGTACAGAGATGCCAGTTATTTTATATAAAGGGACACAAAAGAGACGTGAGCAAAAACAAAAGCAAAGATGTGTAACTGCAAAATCAAATAAGCATACAGTATACAGTAATCCCTCCTCCATCGCGGGGGTTGCGTTCCAGAGCCACCCGCGAAATAAGAAAATCCGCGAAGTAGAAACCATATGTTTATATGGTTATTTTTACATTGTCATGCTTGGGTCACAGATTTGCGCAGAAACACAGGAGGTTGTAGAGAGACAGGAACGTTATTCAAACACTGCAAACAAACATTTGTCTCTTTTTCAAAAGTTTAAACTGTGCTCCATGACAAGACAGAGATGACAGTTCTGTCTCACAATTAAAAGAATGCAAACATATCTTCCTCTTCAACGGAGTGCCCGTCAGAGAGAGAAAAGCAAACAAATCAATAGGGTTGTTTTAAGTATGCGAAGCACCGGTACAAAGCTGTTGAAGGCGGCAGCTCACACCCCCTCCGTCAGGAGCAGGGAGAGAGAGAGAGACAGAGAAAAACAAAGTCAAAAATCAATACGTGCCCTTTGAGCTTTTAAGTATGCGAAGCACCGTGCAGCATGTCGCTTCAGGAAGCAGCTGCACACAGAAGGTAGCAACGTGAAGATAATCTTTCAGCATTTTTAGACGAGCGTCCCTATCGTCTAGGTGTGCGAACAGCCCCCCTGCTCACACCCCCCTACGTCAGCGCAAGAGAGAGAGAGAGAGAGAGAGAAAGTAAGTTGGGTAGCTTCTCAGCCATCTGCCAATAGCGTCCCTTGTATGAAATCAACTGGGCAAACCAACTGAGGAAGCATGTACCAGAAATTAAAAGACCCATTGTCCTCAGAAATCCGCGAACCAGCAAAAAATCCGCGATATATATTTAAATATGCTTACATATAAAATCCGCGATAGAGTGAAGCCGCGAAAGGCAAAGCGCGATATAGCGAGGGATCACTGTAAACAAAAATCAAAACCCTTAATAATAGTTGTAAATCGTAGCACAAAATGTCATTTTGGCAGGAACACTAACTGATCAAATGCACACTACATTTTTTTTGCCTTTTTCTACACCAGCTTGGACGATGAGGTGTGACCTTTATACCATGTTGCTGAAGACATCACTTTCAGGTCATTTAATAAACAATGCGGTAGCCATAAAATGGTCATCCCTGTGATAAAAAACAAGATGGTGTTGAAAAAGATTAAAAAAATATTTAAACTAATTTAAATAAACTTCAACTAAGAAATACGTTAAGAAAACCAAAATCTGTACATATTTCAAAACCTAATCCTGAAAAACAATTGGAGAGTGGGAAAAAAAAAAAAGAAAAATTGTAAAAATCTATCATTAAATTCTCAGGCATCTTTCCTGTCTAAGTTCTTCTTGATATTCAACTGCTTTGAAACTAAATCTACCAACCCACTGTGCTACTGCTGACTTTATAGTACAATCTATTATTTTTCAATGTTAATCTGCAAACTTAAACAAGTTTCCCAGCATTTAATGTCATACAATTATTTTTGTCTTCTTTTTATAATTATCTTCCTTACTATTATATACCTTATAACACAGTTACAAGCTATGCAGAGGCAGTTCCTATGTCAGATGATATATAAAATTAATACCAAATAATAAAGAACAGCCACTGAGTAGAATGAATGAATCTAAGATGGCCAAAAGTGTTTTATTGCTATATCTAAATAAACGGTTCATCTTTTTTACTCCATGTTAATGAAGGTTTCAGCATCATTATATGCATTAGCCATTTTTTCCCAAACTGAACACTCTGTAAAACATACATGCTGCTTAGTTTTTGTATTCAACCATGTCACAGAAACTTCACACACACCTGAAGCAATGAGTCATACAGGAAAATTCTAAGTCACACCCCTCTCTGATGAATTCTGTTGCTATGGCACATGATTTCATTAACGTAAATCTGCTCTCTGCACCACAACAGAAACCCTTTAGGCTGTCTTGCAACGTACATATGTGCTTGGACAACATGAATGAACATGAAAGAGCAGGAGGGGCTCATGTAAACTGCCCAACTTTATTAATGGGTCTTTATTTGCAATGAATTTGCACTGCACACAAATGTATTAATAAATTTGGTTAGGGCACAAAATTTTTCAAGTCTTGTACACTTTTTTAAATAACAAGACAGTGGTTGCTGATATAAGCTCTGAATAAAAGGCTAAGTTAATATTTTACTTTGTTGCCCTATGTATCAATATATAACTTTTAAGAAATCATACCAGTACTAATTATTCTCTATACACCTTACATTTCAACTGAAACGTTAACCTAACTGTTCTATCCTGTTTAAAATACTGTACTTTATAAGAGCAATGGTCAGACAAACTTATTTCTGAGCTATGAAGTAAATATGTCTTTCATTTCACCAACCAAGGAACCTGTGGCTCCACATTTCTATGATACCTTTTACAAATCTCCAAGGACATACAAACTCTTTGCTTTACATAACCAGTTTAACCAGAATACAAACTTGTTAAGACAAAAAATTTAAACATAGCCAAAAATGATAAAACCATATGCCTGTAAATGTTATATATTAACAGTAAAACACAGATTAAATGTTATGTCAAGTTAATTGTCAAGGTATACAAGGTATAGAACAGCTAATACAATACAAAAACAAATAAAAAGTACACATATCAAAAAGTATACATATCATATCATACTGTATATACACACACACACACACACACAGACATGCAAACTGTATGTAGCTGTATTACTAGTCTTAGATAATAATAGAAAAAGGCTTTACTGGGTCTGCTGTGAGTTCAGAAAAATGGATAGATGAAATGTGTTTTATAGCACTTAAAAGTAAGAAGCTGCCCACTTCCATTGTTATATCATTACAAGTCAATTTTTTTTAATAAACTGGTAAAATGTCTAACAGCACGCATGGTTACATCTAAATAGCTTGGCACACAATTACATACCAACTAATAATGTTCCCTTGTTATTCCGTTTTTATTTTCAAAAGTTCAAGAACATCGACTTCAAACAATGCAAAGGACTATGGCTAATTCAGTAATCTGTTAAAATGTCTAACAACATGCATGGTTACACAAATAGTCCAGTACACAATTATATACCAACTAATAATGTTTCCCTATTATTCTGTTTTTATTTTCAAAAGGTAAATAGTAAGAAGATCTACATAAAAAATGCAAAGGACTATAGGTAGTTCAGGATTATTTAAACACTATCAATAAACTGATTATATTTTTATTTTTAACAATCATTCATATATATACATACACACACACACACACACACACATTTTAGATACAACACATTTAAAAAAATCAAAAAATTGTCACTACATACAATATTTACTGATATTTACTGATCACTTAGAAAGAATGACTTGGAAACATCTTTTTCTCTTTACTTGCAGACTCAATTATAGGACTAATGTACATGCTTTAAAGACATGAAGAATTAACAGAAGATAACATATCTATTTAAACTGCTGCAGGACACAGCAGCCTAAATGGCCACCACAACCAGCACAAGGTGGGACTACTCTAACTAGAACACAATTATCTCACATGTTGTACACTAAACAAAATTCATGACTGCTACAGAACTCAGCAGGTACAGCAGTGATGATGTGTTCAATGCAGACTTCTTGAGTATGTTTAACTTGCAATAAAAATAAAACAAAACAAGTATAATTTGCAATTAAGTAAGCATAGGAAATTATGAATGGGTTTGACTGCTCCATTCTACACAGATTCCAGAGAAAATAAACATCAGTGGGCTATGGTTATTATGATAAAAAAACTAGTCAAAATCTGTCTGACCCCAATGTTTCTTTCTGGGGATACTCCATTGTGCTACAGACTACTATGTATTTTGTCAGAATGCCACAAAGTCTGATGCAGTCTGTCACTGGTGATGTCAATTGATCTCATCCATTCGGAGATTCCCTTCCAAGGCAAGAAGTGATAATATGGACACAGTGCCAGCAATACTAAGCAATCCCAGAATATACCAAGAAGAAAAGGATATAAAAAATTACTTGGTAACAGTTAATTTAAATTCACAGTTATTAAAAAAGCAGTATGAGCATACATATTCTTTCATAGTTTTTTCATGAGTACAGTCCATGGCTTTTTTTCTAGGGCACCTGTAAGTATACTTACAAAAATGTCTAGATTTTGTACATGTGGTTAAGAAAGTGTCCAGACAATAGTTAGTTTTATTAAATTTAGAAATAATTACTATGACAGGCCCACAAGCAAGTAGTTAGAAGTGTGATGTGTGACACATGAGTGCAAAGTGTAAATATTATGGGTATTTTATATAATGATTAGAAACACAAAGAATACCTGAACTTGATTCCTAAGAAAAACCTTAACAGAAAAAAAAAATCTCTTTCTACTGAAGATGGGTCTGGCCCTTGTTGCTGTTTTCTCTCCTCACGTGTAGGAGACAGAAAGATGAATTATTGTTTTTCAAGGGAATGGGATACAAACTTAAAACATATAACCAGTTAAATATTGGCCTATTTTTTATAAATATGTGTAATTGAGAGTGGCACAGTAGTGTAGTGGCTGCAACTGCTAATGGTTCATAGATACAGAGCCCTGGGTTTACTGTAAATCCCATGCTTGGCTGTTGTCTGTACCAAGTCTGCATGTTATCCTGTATTTACATGGATTTTTCAGTTTTCTTCTCAGATCTACAAAGAAATACATGTTTGGTTAAATGGGAACTCTAAATTGGTCCAGTGCAATGGGGCAGGACATTGGTGTCCTGTTAAGGGCTGGTACCTGTCTTGTCCCCAATATTTCCAGTATAGGCTACTGCCCCTGTGATTCTAAACTGGCCAAAAGCAGTTTGAGAACGTTATGCTGTTGGTATTTCATTAATACAGCTTATGACATCAGAAATCATTCAGGACAGACCCAGGGTACCCCGACACTAAAATTAGAATAAGAAGCTCCATAACAAGCAACCTCTAACTCATTCACACTCTGTTTCTGATTCATTTCACTAAAAGAGGCACTTATTTAAACTCCTTCTAAACAGAAATTCCACTATATCCTAAAGAATCATAAAGCAAAATAATTACAAGTAATTGGTACCAGTTAAAAGTTTTCTTATTTTAAAAAAAAAAATCCCACATTCACATGATTAATTATGGTACAAACGTTGACCCTTTGCTAATCCCACGTAAAGCACTTTGTGACCGGCTTTGCAATTGTCAGACTTGCTGCTTATGTTACCTGGGCAGGAGTTTGGTCTTCTGTCTTAAGATTGTGTCAGCATGAATTTTATCTTTGTTCTCCATACATCTTGTAGATATATACATTTGAATTCATCAGTCTGGCAATCACTTAGTGTCTATTAATATTGCACAATGTACACTATGTACTGGTTTATTCATATTTAATTTTTTATCTAGATATCAAAAAGTATACTATCAGTATAAATGATTGCCTTTTAGAAATATGAATTATTAACCAAAAGTAAATTCATGCAATATATCACAGAGTACCAATATAGAAAACCAGGAATTACTAGTGTTAGCTACTGGAATCTTTAATTACTATATACAACATTATAACCAATTAACTCCTTGGCTACTTTCTTTTTTTATTGTGGTTCTAAAATATTATTCTGTTACTACACATCATAGCAAATGACCTTACAATTTTATGTTGTCATTATTATTAATAATTTTTAAATTTCATCAACTAAACCATTTGATCTTTTCTTTGAGATCTAGATTTTTGTTGCAATTAAAAGTTTGGAGTCTGAAGATCAACCTTGTGGTTTGTTTTGCCACAATAAGCATTTATCCCTCACCTTTAGCTCCCTAATGTTTGTAGTATCCTGTCAGTTGTTTAGCTATTCTAAAATCTCCCTGCTCACAACAAAGAGGCACGTCAGTCCTCAACTGCTTGGCCAGCTCACCACAGCTAAGCTTAAGTCAGCATTAATGCACTGTCCTTACACAACCAAGGACCCAATTTATGTTCCATGAAATGCATTTTGTTTGCACTCTATACTGTACCCAGTATACAACTTTTACCATCATCTTAGTATTGGGGAAAAAACATGAGTTGTGGCAGCACAAAACTAGACTTTTTACTGTTAATTAATAAGTAGGAATTCTGTTTGTCCTATATTAATAAGCCCCTATAAAGCTGAAAGCATTACATATGCCAGTGTGTAGAAAATGTCTTGGTCTTGGTACACAACACAGTCTGTAACTAATGTTTAATTCCAGGTTTGTTTAATAAAATAATTTTTCCAAAAAAGAATTAATTTAACTTAAAGTGGCACAATACAGCAATAATTTCACCCACATTCAGTGTAACGTCCAACAGAGTGTTTGTAAAAACCTCACATACTTCTAAATTCACTGTCTGTATTCTTATTTTGAAAGCAGTCCAAGGTGAACAGGCAGTCATAAACAATATGGGTTATCAGTCTTCACACTCCTTATTGTATTTTTAATTTGAGCAAGTTTTGCATTATGTGCATATCCTTTCAAACATGCCTAACAATACAATTCAGACTGGTTGAAAATGCAAATGTCGTGTCAGTGAACCTCTTATAAATGATCTTTACAAGTCTATCATATTGTTATTTTCTTTTAACTTGCAAACAAATCAAAAACTGCCTTCATTTCAAGTGCCCAATTAGTTTTTTTCTATTACTTAATGAAAATTTAGGCTGTTATTGACACAGTATACAGTTGATAAAAAGCATGGAAGTGTACTGTAGCTTAAAAGTATATTTTCATAGTTTGTTAAACTGTCATAAAAAGGTACTAAAAATGAATATTTAAAGACATAACCTTTTTGTTAAGTAATCACACTGTAAATGTTTATGTTCTCTTTATTGTATACATGAAAAAGCAAAACCCAAAATAATTCTATAAAAAAAAAAATAGTAATACTGTTAATGATTCTATAAACCCATACAGGTGGCCCTCAGGTTACAAACTATTTCCGTTCTTACTGACATTCATAACTTGATTTTGTATGTAATTCGAAAATGCACTGAAAATGTCTGTTAATGAAATACCATCAAAAATTAATAATGTTTTACTACTTATTTTACAGAAAAATATCTCAAATGGCCCTGCAGTGGGCTGGCGCCCTGCCCAGGGTTTGTTCCTGACTTGCGCCCTATGTTGGCAGGGATTGGCTCCAGCAGACCCCCGTGACCCTGCGTTAGGATATAGCAGGTTGGATGACAATAAATGACAATGAAGCAATATTTCCATACTTTAAATCACAATGCAGATCATTTAAATAAATTGAACCACGTCTACATACAATATGTTGACCTTATGATCAGTTTTTGATAATGACACAAGTACTTCAGAGCATAATAATGGCATAAAAACTAACTGACAATTAAGACTTGCTGTCTATGCAGAGGGATCATCAAAAGTGTCATTTTTTGCACCCAGAAGCTATACAACCAGAGACAGCATGGTTGGGACACATAATTAGAATGCTGGGAGTTACAGGCAGCAAGTTTTACCTCTCCTTAGCTAAATGGACAACTGTCTATGACAGAGCTTAATGCTTGGCCAGCACATGCTGACATTTACGTTCAACAATCAATGTTGTCTTTGCTGAGGGATCGCTAAGAATGTTAACTCCCTTCTCCCACAAGCTGTACTCCCTTAAACAGCATGGTTGGGCCACATGTTTAACAAGACTGGGAAATAATTGTACTGTGCATCCTGCTGGTTACAATCAGCAGCATATGTGCATGAAAGCATTAAACAAATGAAAAAATTGGAAAAGTCAGTAACATGCAGTACTGTTCCTTACCATTAGTGACAACTGCTACGGATTTATAGGTGCTAAATTTATTCATAAGAAAAAATGGAATTCACTATATGAAATTTAACTGAAATTCAGTTGAAAAGAAAAGCGTGGGAGTTTATTTGCTCATTCTCAACTGTGCAACTGCTGTTAACAGTGTAATTTCTTTCAAATATTGCCCATACCTACTCAAACTCTTGAATTTGTGATATACAGTACATGTATTGTTACCAGGTAACATGGTGTTTTGGTTATAAAAACTGGCTGTTTGGACACCAGTATGTATTGGAGTTATGTTAGCATGGTAGTCATCTTAAAAGCTATCCCATTCCAAACTGTACATCTTATAACCACTGTGCATTTTCATGTAAGTCGGTATTTCCAACACTAGGATAAAGAAATAAAAAAATTCTACTTTTAAACCCCAGGCAAGAAAAAGAATCTCTAAGCAGAAGAAAATAAATTTACAAACTCAAGTTGTAGTCTTGTGGGTTTGTATTTTCATTTTGGTTCTATACTTAGCAATATATTTACAGTTAATTTCAAGAAATTAAAACTTATCTTGATACTGTGCTCTGATTCTATCCTCAGCCATGATGATAAGCATCTGCAATTGTCAATAATGTTACAGAATTGTGTAACATCCTTAGTTGTGTTATTGAGTGTTTGGAAGGCTGTGAAGTGATTACTTTTAATTACATAATATGCTTTGGGATGGGAAGTCTGGTTCACCCTTCTCAGCTTGTTAACAGTGTGACATCATAATTTTTGAATTGCTGGTGACGCCTTTTTCTGAAAGAAATGAGGTGACTGTTATGAAAATGCACTGCTTTGATTTACTTTTTAGCATTTTTGTATGGTTTACGATATAGTAATGCTTCCTTACTGAGAGAAAATGAATGAGTTTACAAAGGTCCCTTCAAGTTACAAAGACACTGTTTCTTCAGTCAGTGGCAAGAGTGGTACCAGAAAAGGAAATTTTACAGGCTCTGCATGGACATTGCTGTCTTTTGTGTACAGTTCTGTGTGTGGCTTCTATGATTAGAAGATAGCTTCAGACTTCCCGGCCATGAATGAAAAGGTACATTACCAAAGGCACAGTCTGCCGTTATTCTAGCCACTTGTCCAAATGGAGAGAACTTACATATACAGTAATACATAAAATATTATATATAATACATAATATATAACATGCACTCATTTATACAAGGATTGTAGGAGTAAAAGTCCATTCCAACAACAGGTGATGTAAATTATGAAAAATACATAAACAAACATACAGACATAACACAAATGCACACACACTGATCAGCCACTACATTAAAACCGACAGGTGAAGTGAATAACATTGATTATCTTGTTACAGTGGCACCTGTCAAGGGGTGGGATACATTAGGCAGCAAGTAAACATTCAGTTCTTGAAGGTAATGTTTTGGAAACAGGCAAAATGAGCAAATATAATGATCTGAGCGACTTTGACAAGGGCCAAACTCTAATAGCTAGACAACTGGGTCAGAGCATCTCCAAAACATCAGGACTTGTGGATTGTTCCCACTGTGGCCCAAGTGGTCCAAGGAAGGACAATCAGTGAACCAGCCACAGTGTCATGGGTGTGCAAGGCTCAACAATGTGCATGGGGAGCAAATTCTGGTCCATCTGGTCTGATCCCACAGAAGAGCTACTATAGAATTAACTACTGAAAACATAATGTTGGCTGTGATGTGTGGTCCGTGGTGCAGTGCCAAATCTAAATAAATAATCATGCCTGGTGTAGGTGTAGGCTCTAAGTGGGTGTGTAAATGCGTTTCGCTCTTTGGTTAGTGGAGGCACTGACTGACCACACCGCATTCATGTACGGAGGTGTGTGGATCAATTAGGAGCCTTCATGCTGCCACAGAGATAGCCAGTTGGGTGCAAGTGTGAGATGCCACTAACAGTTTTAAAAAGAGCCTGCACAGGTCAGGGGGAAAAGAGAGAGGAGCAAAAAAAGGTGAAGACATATGAGAGCAGTCTTGTGTAGGACGAGCCGGTCAGTTAGAGAAGAGAGGCAGCGCAATCTTGGGCCTCACGAAGGAGCGACTGAGTGACATACCAGGGGCTGGTTCGCACCACTGAATAACTCTGTGGATTGGGGAAAGCATGGTGGAGTCCTCCCCAGGGATCCAAGGTATGACTGCGGGTGCGTGAAGGATGACAGGAAGAGGACTGACCTTGGATGGTCTCGCTAGAGCTATGTATGCAGTGATGTATTTTGCGTCTGTTAACATATTTCTTTAATATTTTAAAGAAATTACACTGTTAACAGCAGTTGCACAGTTGAGAATGAGCAAACAAACAAAGACTAGCAATAACATGCTAGTAATCATGGAAGTGTAAACCTGAATAACTGCCAGGTCTCATGACAACCTAGCTCAAAGTTTCATTGATGCTCTTAAGCACTCTACCAACTGACCAGGTGTTCTATAAGGCAGTTCTGGGGTAGTGGGAGCTACGTTTTCAGAGAAGGCTTTTGTTGCAAACTATTCACTGGAAAAAGGCCCAAGGCCCATGCCATACTAGAGTAACTGTATCTCTCAGTTGGCTTGGGAATGCCTAGTAATTCCCCACAAGTAGCTGGTAGCCTGCAGATGGGTAAAGAATACTCTGTTCTCATAGTGACTGTCACCAGAAAATGCTCATTAAAATTGAGATTAGACAATAAAAATATGGGTGTTAATTTCATTATATGATCCCTAATTACAATACCTAATATAAAAGGAATAACATGAAACCTTATTTTAATGTTTTTCCTAAGTGTTTAGTGTACAATGTGAAAGGTACTACAGTACATAACACACATTACTGCAATATTACTTTTAACACTGTGCTTTATCCACCCATCCATTTCCCAACTCGCTGAATCCAAACACAGGGTCACGGGGGTCTGCTGGAGCCAATCCCAGCCAACCATGGGTACAAGGCAGGAACCAATCCCAGGCAGGATGCCAACCCACCGCAGCACTGTGCTTTATTTTATAAAAAATGTTGTAACCACCTTCAGTATAGTAAAGGTGCTATATAAATAAAATGTATTATTATTATTACTACTATTATTATTAACTTAAAGCAAGTGACCTTATACCAAAACATGCCTTAAATTTTCTAACAGTAACTTGTTTTCACTTAATAGAATGACACTCCAGTACTGTTTTTATGTAACAAGATTTGGGACATATAATTTTATAGGCCAATTGCACAATAGTGCTGAAATCCTTCAATTCTTCTTCATTGACAGACTGATTAATGCATCTCTATAATATAAAGTTTGCATTTATAAGATCTTGAAATTTCCAGTTTATTTATAATGTAAATCAACAGATACAAAACTGATGAGTTTGTATTTTGGACTATTTTATCTCCTATATATCAATAAATTGTTTTCTCTAATTTGCTCTCAAACATGAATACCTTTTAGGTTAAATTTTACTTTTAACAAGTTTAATATAAATACAGTATATTGCAAAATAGCCCATTTTAAGCAATGTCATTTTAGGTCTGTAATATACATTATTAAGAGGATAAGGGTCTGTGTGTGTGTCCGTGTATTCATCCAGTTGCTAGGGTTAGGAAGACAAAATTGAAAATAGGTAAAATATTTAGAAGGGTTAAAAAAATCAAAAATAATAAACAAAAATACCAAATAAGGGTCAAAAATTAAGAAAATTGGTCTCACTGGCTTGTTCTGTTGTCTGATGTTATACTCAGGCAATAGAAGCATGAAAGGGAATTTCTTGCACCCACACAGGTATGGGAAAAAGGATTATAGCTGTAATGTTAACGATTGATAACTTAGCATGTTGGGCACTGGATGAGTGAAAACAATAGATAAAATGATGTGCACATCTGGAAACTAAAACTCTTGACACTCTGGAGTTGCTAAACCAGGCAAATGCAGTCATGGATTGTGCCACATTTTCCCAGTAAAACACAAACACAAAAAGAGTGGTCAGTTTGATATGTGATGCCGAGAGGAAGCAACGAAAACAGCCAAATCCACCCAAACATGGGCATACATAGGAGGGCTAGCAAAATTATAGTACATTGCAGGAATAATATATTTTTTTTAAACAAAACAATTTCCAATTCACTTAAGGTAAGTGAATGGACAGAAGTGGAGAGCAACAATATTCAGTGTGGTCTGTGTATTCAATAAGTTTTAAACTCATAAATATCTTGGATAGGAATTATTATTCTTTCATATACAATATACAGTAGTACCTCTGGTCACGACCGTAATTCATTCCAAAACTCTGGACGCGACCCGATTTGGTCGCAACCCGAACGTATTTCCCCATAAGATTGTTCCAGACCGTACGAACTGTATGTAAATATATTTTTTTTTTTTTAAGCACAAAAATAGTTAATTATACCATAGAATGCACAGTGTAATAGTAAACTCAATGTAAAAACATTGAATAACACTGAGAAAACCTTGAACAACAGAAAAAACTAACATTGTAAGAGTTCGCGCTAGACCCTTATGAACTGCTCGCTGTAATCTTTTATGAGTTTTAAGCACAGGGAAAAAAAATTAAAACACCACTTCTCTTGCGAAACATATCAAACCATCCTCTACTGGCTTTAAATTCCTTATCTTCGCCACTCGAAGAAGGATTTTTTTTTCGGCAAATCGCCATGAACCTTTCTGGCTTTCTCGCATATGATTGGCTCGTTTACGCTATCCCCTGCAAGTTGCTTTTCGTTCAACCACACTAGCAACAGTTTTTCCACATCTTCCAGCACTTGTAAAAACATACATTTTTTAATTATTATTACTAGGGCGTTATACCGTGTTAGCCATTATGAATATAGAGAAAAGCCAAGCAAAATGACACCTTTTATTGGCTAACTAAAGATTACAATATGCAAGCTTTCGAGGCAACTCAGGCCCCTTCTTCAGAAGAAGGGGCCTGAGTTGCTACAATATGTAAGCTTTCGAGGCAACTCAGGCCCCGTAATCTTTTTAGTTAGCCAATAAAAAGTGTCATTTTGCTTGGCTTTTCTCTACATTTATTATTATTATTATTATTACTACTATGTTACAGTGCTTGGTTTTCAGTTTAATTATGTATTTCTTACCTTTGTTTTCATTCTTGTCCTATACAAATTTGTGGAGAAAAGCATTTTTGGGCTTAGCCGAGAGAAACGTCAAAAATGTTTCAACATATTTCTAAGAAAAAGGCAGTAAAACTCCTAGTTAGACACCAACTGGTTTATTGCACCAAAACTCTATAATCTTTAAGTCACAAAGCGTGTTACCACACTTTGACGTTCTAAGACCCCACAACTGCTAGATCCCATAAATGCTACAGTACCATTGCTGCTGATGTGCTCAACCCTGGAACTTCTGAATGGTGGCTCTTCATAAACTACCACACTTCAAACCTCTGCAGAATTTAACCATATCTGAAGAAGATAACAAGCAGAGTACCAAGAGCAAATCAGCTAACTGCTACAAACATCACTATCAACTTTTATTACCTTAGATCTTGTGTCTACAGACTTTTATGCTGAATTATTTTTATACAAGCTAAGTATAAACTTATTAATTTTGTTGTGATTGATTTGTGCTGTTGTTGTGGGTATTTAATCGCTGTTGTGGCTTTAAGACAACACTGTAAGCAGAACTACTTTCTATAGTATGTTCTGTCAGTTTTGAAACTGGTCCATCTGTGGACTTACTGCTCCTTGCTGGCACAATGTAAAAATGTGATCAAATAGTTATATTTGCCTATACTGTAATGATGAACGATGATCAGCCTCATGATGACTCTTGTAAATCTCTAGTGATTAATATGAATGAAGTCCATCCGATTTTAAACCTTTACATTTTTTGTGTGTGTGTTTGTTCATTACTAAGCATTTTGTTTGTAGATTAGACAATTTAGGATTCTCAAATTAAAGATATCAATTTGTGGTTTCATTTTTATTTGTAATACTGTCGATTCATATTTCCTGATGTATTCAGGTCTATTCTTTCTAGCAACAGACACTTTGGCCGAGTTGCTAATATAGTTATTTTAACATTTTGAGAGAGACATAGGGACTGGCAAATAAAAACGGGTTTAAAAATGTTGTTTAATTATAAAAGGTTTATTTAGTGTTTGTCTTTGCTTTGGAATCATATGGCACTGCAATGTACTAGTTCATCTTGCAAAGGTTGATCCTGCTTTCCATGACTACGTTTCCAAGAAGGTTGGGACAATGTGTAAAATAAAAATAGAATGTGATGACTTGCAAATCATAACAACCCATTTTTAATTGAAAATTGAACAAACACAAAATATCAGATGTTGAAAATGAGAAGAGAATATATTTTTCATAAAACTGTAACCTATTTTGAATTGGACAACAGCAACACATTTCAAAAAAGTTGAGACGGGACATGGTTACCACAATGTTGCATCACCTCTTCTTTTAACAACACTCTGTAAATGTCTGGGAACTGAGCAGACAAACAGCTGCAGTTTTGAAAATGAAAATGTTGTCCCATTATGTAAATTATGTAATTACCGATTTTAAGCTAAGGAAGCCTATAGCTGACGTTGCGTTTTGTTTATAAAACATGTACAATGGACTTCTTGTTAAGGACTGTTTCTCCTAGGCATTTCCTTGTTTTGATTAGTGTTCTGTCCTTTCCTAATCACTTGCTTTTTCCTTTATTAAAACAATTGCATCAATGTCTCTACAAGGCATTCATACTTTTCTCTTTGCATTTCTTGTTTGGAATATACTAACCTCTACTCTAGTCTTATTTTTCATCCATATATCCTTTTTGTGAAATGGTTTAATTTTACTCGAGATTTTAGAAGAATCATACCTTATAAATGTAACTCTTAACTACTTTTTTGCAGTTAGTCAGAGGCACGCTTGAATAACTGTTTCAAAGAATTGTAGTATCGTGGTAAGTTATGTCAAGAGTAAGGCAATATACACATTTTCCCCCTAGAATCAAAGTCAAAATATCTAGATATGTAAATATAAAGTCACCTTTATTATATAATTACTGCCAGCTGAATATACAGGGTATGAAGAAACTATTCAGATATTCATTCTTGGAACCTTTTATTTCTGGTTTTGCATTCACCATATACTCGGACTTAACTAAGGTGCTACTATGACATAATCAACTAAAAGCGCCAACCAGCAGTTTTACGCCTTATTTTGTACTGCATTAGCAGAGGCACATTAGATACCAATATACTTTTTCCCCAAGATTTTCTAGCAATTTGGAATCCAGCAATCAGTGTTAACGCTGGTTTTGTCTGGATTGAAGGTATAAGTTTTTGCATTGGTATTTTTTAATAAAGCTACAGAGATAACAGAATGGGAAGGAGAAGTGGTATTTATCACTGCCGAGAGTTGATTCTATAATAAAATAAAATAAAAATAAAAAGAGGAATAACCTTGGAGGTCAATCATCACCCCGAAAGAGGATAATAGATGTCACATAATATATGTGTACCAAATTTCAGGTCAATAGTTGAAACAGTGGCGACACGGTGGCATAGTGAGTAGCGCTGCTGCCTCGCAGTTAGGAGACCCCGGGTTCGCTTCCCAGGTCCTCCCTGCTTGGAGTTTGCATGTTCTCCCCGTGTCTGCATGGGTTTCCTCTGGTGCTTCAGTTTCCTCCCACGGTCCAAAGACATGCAGTTAGGTGCATTGGCAATTCTAAATTGTCCCTAGTGTGCTTGGTGTATGGGTGTGTGTGCCCAGGCGCCCTGCCCGGGGTTTGCTTCCTGCCTTGCACCCTGTTGCTTGCTCCAGCAGACCCCCCGTGACCCTGTGTTAGGATGTAGCGGGTTGGATAATGGATGGAGGGATGGATAGTTCAAACGGTTTGCGAGCTAGAGGTGATTTAAAATCCTGGACAGACAAATTGACAGCCACAGTAGAGTATTATATAAGAAGGTAGCCGAAATTCAGCACCACTGAATTTGTAAGGAAAACGCATCATAAAAAAATCCTATAGAAAAAACTGTGTGGTACTTTTTCCCCCTTTTTCCCCTCACAGAATGGGCACTTAAGCAGTGTCTTCACAGAGTTTCCATATCACCCCTGCATCTGTATGGATTTTTAACAAGGTACTACTATTTACCTCCCATATTTAAAAACATATGCATTTGTAGGTGGATTGGTGACTCTAAATTGAACCCAGTATCAGTGAGGCACTCTTTGTGTGTTCTCTGTGATTAGCTGACACACTGTCCAAGAAGTTTCCTACCTTGCACCCACCACTCCTGCTAAGAGCCTGCTGTCTTAGGTAACCATAAATCAGAATCAGACTAACAATGTTTACAAATTTACATGAATCTATCGCTTTTTTCACTCCATCAGATATGTGAATAAAATCAGAAAGAACTATCAGAAATATAAATGGAAAAGAAATACAAAGTGAAGAATCTGGACAAATGAACAAGGTAAAAAGTGATGAAAAGTTGACAGAACATCAAATTGTCTACTCACCCATTCTCAAACCCATTTTATCACGTTTATGGCCAAACCTTACAAGCATTACAAGGCAGCAACTAACAGTAACTATAAACGAGACACCAGTTATTGGTCCAGTTTAGACCTGCCAATTAATGTGACTTTGGGATGAAAGAGAAAAATGTCCCACCTGACATTTGAGGTCAATATTAACAATATTATAGACAATATTAACATTTTTATTATATTCATATTTGTACAAAGACAATCTATATTACAGTTCCATTTGTATTTAATATTCTAAAAATTCAAGAAAAATGGTCAGTTTCATAAATTATACGCAAAATTCATGAAATAACTATAGTTTGTAAGCAACAACATACTTCCAAGACAGCATAATTATTCAAATACACATATGAAACACTTAAAGACAATGCTTTACAAACAAATTACTATATATAAATACACTGTGACGTAATTTAACACCTTTGATGACGTTTAATATTTAACCAAAACTATAAACCACTCCTTATCTGCAATGGAATTAACTTAAAGACAGGCACTGAGGAACAACATTTCTAGTACAAGCAGTGTTATTTTGTGCAAATGAGCGATCTGCCTTTTTGCAGGGCCAAATTTCTGCTGTACCTGCTATGTGCACGACATTATGTCAGGTCAGCAACCCAATGTGTCTAGCTGAAAAACAGCTGCGCTAAATTAAACTTTTTTGCCAATGGTGAAATTAAAGGGAAAGACAGAAATATAACAACTAAGCATATAAAGATTAATGTTTTATATGTTTAATTTTATTCCAAGTGTAAAAGACAGTGTGATCTTGTAGTCTTCCATGTTGTCCTTTCTATGTAACCTTTTTCACTTTTACAAAAAACACCAAACAAAGAGATGCACTTAAGGCCTTTTATTACTGCTCAGGAGATTTCAGAAACACTTGCCTTCATGGAAAAAAAATACATATCTTGAGACTTAACCAAATAATCCCTAAGCTTTTTATCATCATTCCATAGAAAACCCTGTTTAATTAATTTTAATTGGCAATGAGTTCCCAGTGTTTCACTAATAACTTGGTATAGTATTCTGAAGTAAATACTGTGTGATTACTCTATGCTGAAATACCAAGAAAAGCCAACTCTTAATAGCATAATCACAGACCCTTTTACTATCTGTCTTTACGAAGGACCATTAACATGTACAACCACAATGTGGTTTACAAAACAGGCAAGATTTCAAACTAGTATCAAAAACACAAATCAAGAAGTACAACAAAAAACACTATATATAATATATATCTATATATATAAAATCCCTATGTGCGTCCAGGTGTCCGTGTGTGGGTGTCTTCTGATGAAGTGCGCATGCGCGGGGCACGGTGCGACGCGCGATATTACTGTCAGAGAAAGTTAGAGGCGTTTTACGGAAATACAAACCAGTATTACTGGGAGAGGAAATTAAAGGTACACAATACAGTGACGCATATTACAGCCACATACAAGCCAGTATTACTGTCAGAGGAGATTAAAGGCATATTACAGACGCGCACACCTGTATTACCGCCAGAGAAAATTAAAGGTATATTACGGACGTACAAGCCAGCGGATGTACAAGACGGTATCCTTCAATAAGGGCGCGCACAAAAAGGCGAGCCTCAAAAGGGCAACCTCAATTGGGCGCAGCGAATAAAGGCGCACGTAAATAAAGATCTGCACCTTTGTTGCTCTTCACATATTCCAGAGCCATTTGAACTAAATTATCTACGAACGCCTTTATTCGCCGCGCTCAATTGAGGTCGCCCTTTTGAAGCTCGCCCTTATTGAACAGAGCCGTACAAGACAGTATTACTGTCACAGAAAATTAGATACACAATACACGGCGGCAGCCCACGAAGAACGGTCAACTCAGCAAGTAAACATCAACAAAAGAAAGGCTGAAAGAAAGAAAAATACGACCAACAAAAAGAATGAGGTCAAAGTCCCTTGCCATTTAATATATACTGTTCCTACTAATGTTTATGCACTACTGTTCTAGCGCCCGTTATTGTAACGGGCTAAATGACTAGTATATATATATTTAAAAAAAAAAACAGAAAACACACTGAACAATACTTAGGGAGACAGTTTCAATACCCAAGTTTGATTTTTGGCTAAGGGGTGAATTTCCCTCCCATTTAACAAGAAATGGTTTTGGGTAGTTATTGGCTTGGGTTGAATTTCAGCACAAGTTTTACAAGAATTATATGATCATCATGAACTACTTTCATTTATCTGACCATGTACAAAAATACTGCCTAAAATCAATACTAAAAGATTGTTATTTCAATACCACATGAAGTTAGTCAAATTACTTTCATTAACAAAAACCCTTTATAGATGTTTTAGTAATGAAACACTTTTCAAATCAAGTTTGTCAGAAAGTCAGTTCTTCAGGTTTTGACCTTTGCTGTTGGGTGATTTATGCTTACATCAGAACACAGAAGCAACATTTTAATGGAGACTTTAATTTAACTGAAAGTTTTTAAGTATCTCCGTCTTTCTTATATATGTCCCAAATTTAAGGCTCCCTTTATGAAAATAAACTAATCGATTACTTCAGAATTTCTGTAAAACAAACATTTTTCTGTTTTTTTTTTTTTAAGACATCTCACATAAGTCATCAGACATTTGTTAGAGCTCATGCCTCTGGACTTATCCAGAATTAGTTATTGAACTGGGCTGACCTTAGGATTAAGCTGTATACTCATAATGAGACTGCATCCCACTTATTTACTCCCGTACCACTGTAATAACTGTCATGGTGCTTAGGTGTTACACTAATAGCCATTAGTTTAGCTTCAAAAAAATCAATGAGCATCACAAATGTAGTGTTTGTGTCCTAATTTTCAGCCCTGACGCAGTCCCACTAACTTTTTACCTCTTCGATTCTGTGTTCCCGTTAATGTACCACATATCATTTCACAAAATATGTCTCACTTGTGCCTCGAAGTGGCACAGTGAACGAAGCCAACCCAATTCATGGTCAAATTTGAAAATTCTCATAGAAATTATTTGTACTTTTTTTCAAGGCCTCTTTAAACACTATTTAAGTTTCCACGGTGGCTTGCACATACGTTCATAGTTGATTTAAAAATTATCCCTCTGACTTTGGCTCTATTAAGAAATTTTATAACTCCTTAAACTGTAGAAAATACATTATGATCACAAGATGCAGGTCTTCCCATTGAATGATCTGCCTGTTATTGTAAAGGATATCCCATTTGTCTCAGCATTTAAACAGAAACTTCAACAGCTGATAAATAATATCATAGACTGAATGAGCTGCTCATATAGCAGTAACAATTGCTACTTAATTTTCTAAAATAAAGGTACAGCATGACCATCAATTAATGAACCAGGATCCACTATGTTCTTTTCGGTATTCGTCTATGACTCTTGATAATATGGATAACGTGACTTACCTACTGCTCCTGGTCATGGGATGGTTCCTTGGGAATCTTAGATTTCAAAAGATATTAATAAAGCACCAGACAATCATACATTGTCCTAGAGTTATTGACTTCAAAATGTAGCATATGGTACTGAATATTTAGGATGCCTAGCAAGGAAAGGGCAGTCAGTTGCCCTAGATCAGCTAAACTCTGACAATTCTTGTTGCAAAGCATATTTCACTCTGAAGAAGTTTATATTCTCCATTAACTCTTTTAAAAAAGATTTTTGTTTTCAATCTCTTTCATTCAACTGGTCACAACTGGATCATCTACTGGTACCATTACTATCACATTAAAATGTACGTTATTGATTAAGTCAGGCTAAATACATTTTCATTCTATTTGTGTACTTCTATTGTTTTATGGTTGTCTGTGTCTGGCTTGTGAATGCTGATATGTTTAATTTTTACAGAATGGAAACCATTATTCCATTAACATGGGGATTATTATCACATATCTATGTGTGTTGCACTCAAAACAAAGCACAGGAAGCATGTGTTAGCAGTTAACATCCTAGTGGCTCTCCTCTATAAAAGTAACTCACAAACACATTAAAAATTAGTTACTCTGCTAATCCATTCATGACAATCTATTTGCCTTGATATTTTATTATTATACCGCTCTCATTTATGCTTTCTGAAAATGTTTCCACCATTTTTGAGCACAAACTGTTTTGGTGTACTTGTACTGCTGTTATCTTAGTGTACTAATTTGATCCCTTTGTTACCCCTTTTTTTACACTGCACTCTTTTGTGTAGGTAGATACATAACATCTGACCAAACTTAACTGCAGGATGGGGCAGAAATAACTCCCACATTTCAAAGGGGGATTGAAAAAAAAATGGTACGAGGTATCACCAAAAACTTTTTATTTCCCAAATGTAGATATAAAAAAGTTTTTTTACTTTAAGTTTTAAGAATTATATCGCCCAAATGGTGGCCTTGACGGCTGATACACATTTGGAGCCGTTCTTGGAAGTTTTCAATCACTCTCACTAGCATGTCAGGTGAAATTCCTTCAATTTCTTCTTGAATGGCCTCCTTTAGTTGGTCCAAGGACCGAGGACGATGTTTGAAAACCTCGGCCTTGAGGTACCCCCTTCAGTGCAGATCCTGTTGCCCTTACTCTTTGAACCCACAGCAAAATCGTTTTCCGATCTGGAACACTTTCATTAGCACGTAAACCGAACCGCGTGCAAAACGCCCTCTGCGTCACAATTACAGATTCACCATTTTTTGAAAAAAGCCTGGTGACGACTGAAAACTTTATTATGTACCCTACCTAACGGAATCGACTGCACCCCTCTACCTGCTTTGGGGACCCCACAGTGATTTTTCGAAATGTGGGAGTTATTTCTGCCCCACCCTGTAGATTATTAAATGAGTGAAGAACCCTTGCAGGCCCTCCAATAACAAACAACATTAGCCTTTTTTTCTCATCTGCCGTGTTTTACACAGGGAGTTAAATCTTTCTGAAGGTTCCCGATTGCCAACTTAACCCAAGTGGTTTCACAGCATGTTTACAGTCAGAAGATCCATGTTTCCACGGTGGTTATTATACAATCACAATTTGTATCAACCAATGAACCTTTCTTACTGAAAAATGCTAAACTATGATAAAAGGTTAGATTAACACATTATTAAATATAGGTTTTCTGCAATCCCCTTATCGCTAGCTTAAAGTATTTCAATTAATTTAAAGAATAGATTTAATTGGGTTAAAATCAGCATTAATGCTCACTATAGATCTTCACTAAATTGACATTCCTATTTCATCACCATTTTGATACATGAACAATTTTATTTATTACTTTGTAAACATAGTCTCACTTCATAACTACTATAAAATATTTAACAAAAATCAATAATTCCTTAAACATCTGGGGACTCTGCTGCCCTTCACATCCTAAGCATAAAAGTTACATCTCCTAATACAAAATTAATCTAAAACAATACATTGTCAGCTCTAAATTGTGCAGCACTAACCTACTCCAATGATAATACCTAGCTTTTCCTTGCAGGTTACAAACTCCATTCACACCTTTTTTAACTGAATTCACTATAATTCCCCTCTCAAATTAATAATAACAGTAATTCTTTACATTTATATAGAGCTTTTCTTGGTACTCAAAGTGCTCTCCATGCAGGGATGACCCGGAACACAAACCCATGATCTCTAATACCGTACTTGTGAATACCAATATATGCCATTGTAACCATCATCTCGCTTAGCTAGAGGTTAAACAGCATTACCAGGCTACTCTACTTGTACTGGTGACCACCCATGCAACTCCCTCTGTGCTAGCAAAAGCACCAGGCATTTGGTGAATTGTAGTACCTTCCCTACCACAATGCTAAGTGTGTTTAAACACTTAGTTCTTCTTCTTCCTGCATCTTCCTGCATCTGTTTACAACTGTAGGCATTTCTGAAATTGTATGGCACTTCTTACATTGCTACTTGATGTTACTTTAGAATAATTAAGTGGATAGGACTGGCAAGCTTTGTTGAGCTGAATGGCCTATTCTCATCTAAATTGTTCCAATGTCCTAAAATGCTTTCCTTTCTTCCTTCCCCAAAAGTGAAAATTCTTTTGTAACACATATGTTGAAAAACATGCACTTCAAAGAAAATATTCCACATTTATTTTAAAGAAGAAAAATGATCAACTAGTATAAGACGGTTTTATTACTATCTACATTGAACAAAGAATAGGGATTTGGTTAAGACTGTAACGAAAGCGTTACGGGAATTCTCCAAGTCAAAGGGCATAGGATTTATTACTTTTGTTTATGGCAAATACTAGATAGAAATGTTAAATATTAACTATTGTTTGATTGACTTGCACTTGCAGTATAAACTGAATAATGCTACCGATTATATGATTCAACTTAATATTTCCCAATGTAAAATTCCTGGCGGAATTGCAAAGACACAGCTACAGACAGAACTTGAGATTTATTGTTGATTTCAATAAACAAATTGTAGTGGTACTTAAGGCACTCACTAGACCAAAGAGAGAATTAAGCAAATTAAATATGGCTAAAATTAGGAAGCATTTCAAGTGGAAGTACAAGGAAGTTTCCTGCAACTTGCAACACTATGCTGAGAAGCAGCACTATCATTACCACTTACAATAACAGTACATTATCATTTATAAAACAAACATATAGATTGCAAAGTGCAGCACTAGCAAGGAAAATCTGTGGTAAACAGTGAACAGAAAATATTACAAAAAGCGTGTATACAATGACAGAGTAAGACTGGCTGCCAACAATGGTGGTTCATTGCAAAGGCTTTCAGAAGGTAACCAGCTAGCCTCAGTTTAAAATTACATGTATCACAATAAACTGCCAATAAATACTACAGATAAAGGCTAACCTAACTATAGATGAAGACTAAAATAAATCAGTAGTAGTTTAGACACAAACTGCTACACAAGACCTACAGCTGACACCCTTGCCAAGAAGCTAACTGCTAATGTGTACACGTGGGAACTTGAAGACAAAGTTATTGCAAGTATTTCTGATAATATACAGAACACTTCAGCCACTAATTCACAATCCACTGTGAACCAGGCCTTTGTAGTATGTTTGCTCATACATGGAACGGTTAGTCAATGACCGATATGTCTTCACCATGGCATGAGTCTACCCGAGCATGGCTGGAGTATTCATATTATCTGAGTAGATCTTCACACCTGACTGACTACCAAACATGTTAGCATGCTAATATTCCTACATAAAAATGCATAAAACACTGTTTGGTAAAATAAACAATAAGCCAATGTTGTATTGCAAGACTTGTAGTTGGAAGCAATGTCAAGTTTGAAGACTCCAGTTGTCGCTCTTATCTCCCCGAGTATGTAAATTAATATGAGTAAAAATTACTGGAGATGTAAATTTAGATGACTCCAAGATTAATTTTTAGCACAGCTTCACAATTCCAAATAACTGCATGATTGCCCCTTTTTCAAACAGCCAATAACATGCTGGCTTACAGAGCCGGTGCCATGCGAATCTGCCCCGAAGAAAGTCGCACACTAATTGGAATGAGTCACTGGGTGTATCAGATTACACATCTGACAATCACAGGAGCATGCTGTGAATGTCACCTGCTTGCTAAGATTATGTAAATAAAGTCTATTGCCTTTAATATTAAAACAAATTCCTAATTAAACACAATGCAGACATAAATCTTTTTGGAAGGTGTATATTGAATTATTTTCTGTTTTATCAAAATGTCTATTTTCAAGAAAAAAACGGCTATGAAACAGTGTTGACTATTGATTTAGAAATGTAATCTAAACTTGATTGCCTAGCCTCGGACACAGTGTTACTGGGTTCAATGCTTCATATAATTTGTATCAACAGAACAAAATCCCCCAGACTATAAACTAAGCTAGTGGCAAAGCAACAAAGGTATTTTTTTAGAACTGAAGACGAAAATTTGCCATAGGCACACCAGTGCTTTTACACTTTGTTTGTATTTTTGCCATGGTTGCCTGGTCTCCTTAATCTGGGTTCCTTTTGGTTATATTGGAGAAAAAGTGCAATCTAAGTTAAATATTAGTGAATGACCCCATGGATCCAACTTCAGTATTAGTTGTGAGACTGTGATAACAGAACCACAAATTTCAATGCAGTCAGTCAAAAGAAGAAATAATACAGGTTAGTTTAATCAATCACCATTAGCAAATTGCAAACACAAATGCAAATGAAAAAAACTTAACAGAAACAGCTATTTCAGTGGTATTTCCATATGCAAGATCAATAGTCAGCGATGACATAAATAACAGAGGAATTTCAAAACCCCTGAATAAGCTCTGAACAAAACATTCCCCCAAATGATACCGTATTTTCAAACTTACTTGCGTGCTGAAAAAGTTGCAATAACTATTAGCCATGCATTTGATAGTTTTACTAAAATAAAACCACCTGGGTTGGTCATCTCCGATAACACAGTCTTAGATTTTGGGCTAGTCATTTAATTAAATAAGAAATTCAATTAATACAGGGACTTGTCTCAAATTATGAAATTAGGAAAGTCTGTAGCAACTGGAGCACTCTGACCCAAGGGCTGAGTCAACTCCTGTTTTACTCAATGTACCATCAATCCAATTCTACTGGTATTATGGCACAACCTGTAATACTCCATTTCCCACAATGAAAACTAGGGATGCTCCAATCAGGTTTTTTAAAGGCTGATATGGATTACCAATTTTATGTTATTTGATCAGCCGATTCCGATAACAATTCCAATATTGTTTTTCCTTTTATCCTTTTAAACAAACTTTTTAGACTAAGCTTCGGCATATCCAGACACATAGAATTAAATTATAGACCACAGCTCATAACTATTCATGTTTTATTAACAAATTATATTCTATATGGTTATTGCTCAGTGACCATAAAAATACTAAAATAAAATTTCCTTAAAATACATACTTTATAAAATACCTACAGAAATATGTAATCATAATACATATGGCATAAAAACAATCAAAAGCTTCTCATAATTACAAGCTATTATATTATTTTTTCTGTAATGTACCTAACTGAAACAAGGCTTAATTAAAAAAAAAGTAGCTTTCACCATTTCTCCAACACCAAAAAAAGTGTGTGTTTATATTATGTTTTTAAATTATTTTAAATTATAGCATTTTTGCCTTTTGCTGTTAAAGTATACATTTACTATACATATTATATGTGTGTGTGTAACATTTGTAATTCTCGAGATGTAACTGTAAATATGAATTACCATTTTAATTATGCATTACTTGTTTCTTACCAAAATATATGATGTATGATGTACAGCAACAAAAAATAAACACTGTACAGTTCTTTTAAAAAACCATAAACGTATCAAATGTTCTTAAGTTGTTCCGTAAGAAGACACAAGACTAACAAGCTTAATAGGTTTATAAGTCGAAGATACATTTTGCTATTACTTAACAAGCCTATTGTTTACTAATATGCAATTTGAAATTTGCCTTTTCTTTTTCTAATTGAAAAAGTAAGCAGCCAGAGTTTTAAAAAAAAGCATGCTGTCCAAAATGGTGTCCTTTATAGTGTAAAGGACAAAATAAAAAGGTCTGAATTCATTAAAGAAGCTTGTCTTGCCGTTTAACTAATTGCACAGGACGACGACTCCTATTCCTTTTTCTCAGTTTATTTAACGTAAAGCCTAATATTCCAGTCGCCCATCACTCTCTGCTAAGTGCTAAAACAAGCCCCAACTTGCAGCTCTTTGTATACGGTGCAGGAAGTTTTCTATAATAAAAAAAAATAAATAAACCCTCAACTACCATAATGCCTTACATAAAGGAGTACAACAACTAAATTACCATAAAGCTTAGAAAAGCAGCAGCTGAAACGATTGGTTTTTGTGATTGGCCAATTTACCAATCACTGATGGAGTCGTTTTTAGCTAAAATCATCCGATCGATTGGAGCCTCCCTAAGCCAGTTAACAACAAAAAAAAAAAAAAAAACATGTTTGGTCTATTAAATATTGCTATAAAGTATTCTCCACAAAATGTGTAGCATTAAAAAAAAATAAAAATAGTAACCCCTGAATTTAGTTGAATACAAAAAAAGAAACCAATCACATTCCACTTGACAAGGAGTGCTAAAACTTTACAAAGCATGTACTGTATTTTGCTTATTAACCACAAACATATTTCTGCTTTAGTCCTTAGAATACACTTTTGAAAACAATGAGGAAGCTACCAAAAAGAACATAAACTTGCACTAAAGAGAAGTGTCAGGACATTTAACTGGGTTCACATGCTCGTTCCACAGTCACAGTAAATGTTTTCATTGCTCAAGTCTTTGCATTTGCTAATCATATTTTGTCAGCATTTCTAACCCATTTCATTTTCACAAACATTTGTAAATTTAACACAGCATGGGAGTGGTAGCACCTGCTATCTTAGATAACGCAGTACAGACAGGCATGCAGAAAGAAATAAAATGAGAGACGAATGCACAGAGAGAAGGATGTACAGAGAGGTTTAATTTGTCAAGATGCTTAACAGTTGATTTTCAAAGAATGCCTTATAATACATGATTTGGTTGCAAATGAATATTGTGCATACAATGCAACTTCGTAGCTCTGAAGGCCAGTTTAATAATATTACAATACAAAGCGTTTAAGGCAGTACTTTTAAATTGACTCTGTAAAATACTTCAAATACTAAGCAATTGCTGCTGCTATATATAAACACAAATCAAGAATTCTGTAAATAACATTTTTCAGAAACATTTCTATATATCCATGCACAAATACAGAAGGCCCAGTTGTACCAGATTCAAGACATTTTCACATGCTGTACATGGGTCATTCTTTTGTTCCAAAAATAGGAGTCTCTGAAACACTGGGCTTGATTGTAATTTTTTACAACATGCTCCAGCTGAAAGAATATTGTTGGTTTGTTTATAAAAGAACTGAGGAGATCAAAATGTTTTTCTTTCTCTATTTTACAATATCCAGCACAACACTAACGTATCTTAAATATTCTTAAGCGCGTCTTGCTAGATAAGACACTACTTTCCCAATGTTAGGAAAAAGATCTAAAGCAGACAAAACCAACAGATTGGGTCTATAAACAGCCACCATCCATTTCCATTAAAAATTAAGTAGCTTTCAAAGATCAAAAGAGCTTCCTTAATAAATAAATAATTAACTTTTATAAAAAATGGAGTAATTCCAACTACATCATTGTATTATGCAGCAATCTAACAATACCTTACAAAATCTATGCATATTTTGTTTTTGCAAAACAATGCAACTGAAAAAAAAATGTTTTAAATATGCAACAACTGTAACAGGTATTTTGCATTTCCTTTGCTCTATTAATAACAAAATAAGTAAAAATACATTGTATATATGAAAAACATTCCTAACTTGGTATAACAGATTACTAGACAAACAAAGCAGATTCAACAGTTCAGACTGCTCACATGATTCTTTTCTTTACATAAGATGGACAAGAACTGCTGATAAATGGAAAAACATACCTACCATTTCAACATGCATTTACCACTTGTCTTCTTTCATTTCGTGCACTATCCCACAACAATGCTTCTAACATAGTGACGCATATGACCAATTTCTCAAACATTTTAGTGAACATGAATTACAGTACATTACATTGTGCTTAAGTATGAAGTAATTTTATCCAAAGTAACTTACAAGACAACGACAACATTTATTTATATAGCACATTTTCATACAGCTCAAAGTAGCTCAAAGTGCTTTACATAATGAAGAAAAATAAAAAACAAAATAAGAAATTAAAATAAGACGACATTAGTTAACATAGAAAAGGAGTAAGGTCCAATGGCCAGGGTGGACAGAAAAAAAAAAAAAAAAAAAACTCCAGACGGCTGGAGAAAAAAATAAAATCTGCAGGGGTCCCAGACCACGAGACCGCCCAGTCCCCTCTGAGCATTCTACCTAACATAAATGAAATAGTCCTCTTTGTAGTTAGGGTTCTCACAGAGTCACTTGATGCTGATGATTAGATTGATTTGATGTTGTTGTTGTTGTTGTTGAAAGTAACTTACAAGACAAAATGGTTTCCATATTTGGAGTATAGGCAAGGTAATGTCACACTGCAAGTAAGTGATCAGATCCCTCTCCCCAACCACCCCAATTGCTATGACGCGATCAGAAATTTAGGGACAAAACTTTAGTTTCAATGCAACTATAGGTAGTATATACGTAATGTTACAAATGTCTTTAAATAATTATTGCAATATTTTATAAACAATATACATATACAATTTAAAACAAACATTAAATAAACATTCACTTAAAAATAACAATGTGTTCTTTTGTAAATTGTTCAAAAAAGTAACACAAGCAGACCACTAACACTTTTACAGGCTTTACTGAAATGCAAACTGTGCATATTGCATTTTTGTGTAAACTACAATGCCTTTGTAACTTCCAGTTTTTTTCAAGAAAGACTAGCATGTCAACACCCCTTTCCATGAAGTGTGCTTTTGTTGAGCTACAAATGAGCCTTGATGTACTAAAAACACAGCTGGAAGTATATTATAAGCTCACAGAGGACTAGCACCACTGTCTATGCAATTGAGCACAGAAAAATGATAGCGTCTTACATTACCAAGGAAGTGCAATGAAATATAATTTTAAATTCACACACAATAATATAAAAGAAAGTAATATGCTACAGCAGCACACTTTTCAGCAGCAATTTGAAAATCAAGGCAGCAAAGAAGTCACATCAATAAGACTGCTGCCCCTGAACGAACAACACAAAATAAAAAAGGAATTACAGAACCCTGTCTTAATGCATTAAACTGACTACAAAAAAGATTAACTGACAGCAGGTAATGACAGTGCAGTTAATTTTCTAATTTTGGTTTTATACACAGGCTAAGCAATAACAAAGTCAGATTGCTAATGTAAGGCATTTTGAAAACAGCACAAAGAGGCTGTTTTACAAGAGTTTTGAAATAATAAAGCAATGTAGAAGTGGCATGATATATTTCACACAGGAAGCCCTAAAGTTTGGTCAACTGTAACAAAGGATGGATGGACTGATTTGGACTATTAAATCACAAGGATTTTCTGACCTTTCAACATTCTATTTACATGACTCATTATAATTAAATATTACTCCTTAGCAAGTTTTAACCAGCTTATAATGCAAATATAAATCTTACAATATCAAAAGTTACAAACCAAAAAAAAAGTCATTCTGTGACAAACAAGCAAGTTGTCAGAAAAACAGCTTTAAAAGAGTTTGTCCAAGAAAATTAGTTTGGAACTCAGTACAACAGTACTGATATAATAATGCTTTAATTGTTTATACTTATTTTAAGCAATGATTTGCAGTTAACGTAAAAAAAAATGCCAGAGAATACATGTAGACTGTGCACATATTAAAATAAATCAGATAGTCCATGAAGATATCACTCTTTATAAACCATATGCTGAGATTATAAATTCCTCGCATTTGTTGTTACATTGGAGGAATCCACATGTCCATCGTACATTAACATTCAAGCCCTGCGTTGTATTTTGACAACCCAAATTCTTGTACACTTATCACTTTTAGTTGTAAAATCACTATTCAAAAGTAAAAATGGATTGAAAATGTTTCATTATTTTAAAAATGAAGAAAATGACTTTATTCTTAATGGCTGTTTGTCTAATCAAATGTGTCAACAAGAATAAAGTGTGATAAAATTCTCATATAATACAGAGCACTCTAGGTGGTACTGAAAACCATATAACAGCAAAGACTGATCAAGTTTTGATGCTTTTGTGATTTTAACCATGCAACTCAGAAATAAGCACTGATGGTTCAGAGTCTACTAATGTGTTTATTTGAACTGTGGTTCTGTGAAAGGTTACTGGAGTTCCATGAGCTACCAATTACAATATTTTATGTCTGTTATAGCTACTGGAAAAAATCAACACTGACATAACACTGTCTGGCATGATAGTTAGTAAACCACTTCATAGGAGGAGGAGGAGGAATTTGGGAGTATCCGCTGATAGCACACTGCCGCACCCACCACAACAACGAACCACCTTGATTGAGACCCGAGTGCAGCAGGTGACACCTCAGAGTTTGATATTATTATTATTATTTACTTATTTCTATCTGTCTTATTTGGCTGACACCTTTATCCAAAGCAAGTTAAAACATTTATCTTTATTCATTTATTAATTTACCTATTAACTTATCTTTATGTGTATGGAATGTTATTTGATTTTAATAAAATCAATACAATTTAAAAACAAATATTTGGGATACAATTGTCTACATTTCTTTTGTTTTCCAGTTAGAGCACAGGCAGATGAAATGACTTGCTCATGATTATACAGTGTCAGCAGTGTGATTTGACCCCACAAGTCCAAAGACTTAACTACTACATAACACAGCTCTGCATATTATGCAGCAGCACAGGATCATATTTAAGACTGCACATTTATTTGTCACATAAACTGGACTAATCATATTAATGTGGTTATTTTATTTTTTTTTACCAATATGACTAAACAAGACAAGTGAGATTACTTTTTTTAAAATATGACCCAAAAAGAGTTTTTTTTTTTTTTTTTTTTTAAATGGGTTCTGGGTCCAGATTGATTTAATCTCAGTAAACAAGTAAAGAATGCGCTGTTGACTAGAGGAGAAGGTAAATGTTAGATTACCTCAACAAGTTTTGGACAAAACTCATTGTGCAAACTGTAGGTCTTAATCTGCTTTGCGTCTACATATTGATGTCAAAGTGTACTTTCAAATGTCACTGCAGTTAAAACAACACATTGAAATGGGCCAAACGCCTACATTATAACTATCTTATAATCTTTAACACACCTCAAGCGTTGAAGATTTGTGTCGTTCAATGCACGTACATCCTTTTCATTAAGACCGTATATTTACATTTGATATGTTTGAAACTTTCATTAATATATATTGCAAATATTTGTTTATTATATAATTTCCTTTTCGTATTTTTTTTTATTTTGACAGGTGTTCCAGGCAAAGCAATATTTTTATGTGGGGTTCCGCGGGCTGAAAACGTTTAGGAAAATCACTTATCTAGCGGATAATGGCACCCAAACATGCCTTCCTGCACCCTGGTCAAACGAGGTCAAATCATATTTGACAAACGTATTAACATATGAGACAGGGGCATTATCATTCTCGCATAGTTTGAAGTACTCTGGAGTTGCGCAAGTACTACATAAAACCACAGTAATTCTATTTATAAGAGTTCAAACACGAAGGAGAATTACTGCTGAACTCTTAAGTAGATGATGACAACAAATTGAAAACCAACTTGACAAACACGTTAAACTTTAACCGGGTGCCTGGTAGTTCGCAGACAGTATGAGCTCGATTATCATTATTTCTTATTTTTTTAACCTTGCTACAATGACCGCAGTTTGATCTCCAATTCTGATTAAGTGCAGGACATGATAACTTGTGCTCCAAAGCGAAGCATAATTCAAGTAAGACGAATTGCCTCCAGTTCCCGTTCTCCCTTTTGTGCCCAAGTTATTATAAAAAAAGCGCAAACGTCATTAGATGGCAAAATAAATTATTGCTATTTATGAGGCGCATTATCCAGTGAGGGTGACAGACGTTATACCCACGCCAAAGGAATGTGAAAGACAATCACTTATTAATCTGACATATACCCAACAGTCACTTATTATGGAGACACCTTCGGAGAAACAACGTGAGGCGCAACGTGAAATTCTGCAGCAAAAGCCACAACGCTTCCCCTCCTTCACGTTCCCTATTTATTCCTCCTCCTCCTCCTCCTCCGGCCCAGAAGCTGAGCACGTTCACCACTCGCTGAAGAGACCGGCTCCCTAGCGGGGGATGAAACAGCTATTCCTTTGTTAGGCAAAAAGTAGATCTTCGGCCTTCATACACTCCCAAACTGCCCAATTTCATATACAACATTGCTAGAAAAAATCCTCTTTGTACATAAAGAAAGATACACCCGTAATCCCCAAACATGTCTAGTGTTTTCCTTGGAAAGACGTAACATTTCCCACGCACCTGCAGTTACCACTTGTTTATTATGAATCCATCGGGTCCCTGTCAATAAGTCCTGCAGCGGGAAAACGCTTGTCTTCCTCCCACAAGACTCCAGCGGACACGCACTAACAACACCGAGACGCCAACGAGAGGAAAAAGCAGCCTTACCTAGCAATCCAGGGACAATTCTATGTGTACGTTGACAAATCAAAATATAATCTCCTTCGACATAAGATTCCTATTGGCTCTGATTATATCATTTTTACACAGCCAGCCTTCACCTAGTTTATTTCTTTACCGCTGTCATGACCACGCCAGCGGTTTAAGCGATGAAACCACAGTCTACCAGCAAGCCAGCTCAGGGGTTACCAACAAATTTTCTGGAGGGGCGGGCGAGGAATGGAGGCGGTGGCGAAGACTTCTGGTGGCGTCAGAGAACAACAATCTTGCACATGCGTACGAGAGTACCCGCGCGCAGCTGCTGCGGTCGGCTCGCCGCCAGGCTTGCGCGAACTTAAAACGTGCAACGACCACGTATCTTACGTCGTGCAAGAAACGCCCACCGGCTCGGTCTATTGTCCAATGGAATAATGTAACAGGGAATCTTGACACATGCCCGTCCCTTTTTAGGACTCTCGGTCCAATGACATCATAGACGTGCGCTTTCTTTTCATCGTGCAATTTTGCTTTGAAAAGGTTAGTTTTTCATATATATGTCCTTGTAAAGTTTTAACCAGAGTGTCAACTTTTGTTTAACTTTTAGACCAATGTGCTGTTTTTCATGATTGTGTGCTTGAGTGCCATTTTTCAGAATCACCTATGTAGTGCCAAGATCTTATGGGGTCACCGGATTCGACACACGTTTATTATTGGATTTTTAGGACGGCGATTTGATCTTGATTACAATAACTGTGAATTTTGTAATGACTTTGAAAGAGCTGCGCATTTATTTTTCTTTTGTACTTAATCTAGGAAGCTCTGATTTGATTAGCATAAATTAAAATCAAATTTTGTCCCATACAATTATGCACACAGTACAGTGAAATGCTTAAGTGCTAAACTCCGAGACTGCGAATTAAATAGAATATACAGGAAACTAAACAATAATATGACTTTATAAATATCAATAAAAATCATTAGCAATAGTTTCGATAATAATAAATAATAAATTAAATATCGCAAACCGCCCGAATGTGTTAATAAGAAGGGTAATGATTTACTTTATGAGGTAGAAGTACATAACAAACAAGAACAGATATGTCGGATATCTGAAATATTTAAATATTTGAAGTTTAAATTTTGTCGGTTGTAATAGAAACTTCTCATTTTCACCTTACGGTAGAGGTCCGTAAAGGGCAAAAGATCAAAATAACATCATATTCATAATCACTGACCTTGAAGTAGCCTAACATGTTACCCACATGCTAAAGATTAAAAGTTGTAATTTTTAACTTTCTGGTAATTATTAAAATATCAAAAATATTATCATGCCCGTGATCAGTTGCCTCAAAATATCTTAAAATTAATTCCACGTGCTTATATTACCAATACCCGTTTTTTTTTTCTCAAAGTTTTGTGAAAGGGAGTAACTTTGACCCCTCATATCACATTAGGAGATTAACCCCTGGGGTTGTGTTGGCATGCACAATTTCAAGTCCTTCTGATTTATTTTTTCTGACGATTTTACGGTTTACTGTTTTTATCATAAGGTTGTAATTTCCTACACAATATATGGTCCAAAAATGGCCTACAAATGAGTGGTGTTGAGTGAAGAGGGCCATAAATAAGGGGAACCTAAAAAAAAGCTTGATGTCCTGCTTAACCAGACATTAAAATGAGTCAAAACAGTATATCATATGTGAGGGATTTCATGTACCAGTGAGGCAGGAGGCTCTGGAATAAAACCCTGAAGTGATTTAAAGTGTTTGTATGTAATTCTTATGACCACAATATAAGAGAATTAACATCATGTAGTTCAATAAGCTGTCCTCATTTAGGATACAGATAGACTGTGAAATTAATCTTCTCCTGTGTTTCTCAGAATGGGTTTTCAGGCAGCAGTGGTTTTCCCTGACTGTAGCACAGAGAAGAGGCCATTATTGCGAAGGCTGGTATTTCTGATCATTTTCTTTGTCCTGCTCTGACATCGCTTGATATAGATGTCCTCGAAATTTGAGAACGCACACCCAGTGATGCGTTCAGCTGACCATGCTACTCTCTGCACAGCCTTTTAGTCCTGCTGCATTCTTTTTCCAAATCAGGCAGTAAGTAATACTACAGGATAGATTCAAAAGCGAATATGTTGAAGTTCTTTAGTAACTAGGAGGACAGCCTACATGCCCGAGGCATGTGAGATGGTAAAAGTGTTGTTGTGCTTTCTTCACCAAGGTATCAATGTTCTTGGACCAGGTCAAGTCCTCAGTGATATGGACAATAAGGTGTCTGAAACTGTCCACCCTCTCCACCTGAGTGCTCTTAATATTGAAGGTGTATTAGTGCCTGTGCTGTTTTCTCCCAACATCCAAAGTCAACTCTTTTATCTTGCTGATAATCAGGAGAGGACTGTTGTCCTGATTCTAGTTTGATTATCTGTTTCATCCAGGTAAGCCTGTTCATTGTTGTTGGAGATCAGGCCAACCACAGCTATGTTATCAGAAAACTTGACATCAGTATTAGAGTTGTGTGCAGTCATGTGTTCAGAGGGATTGTAGCAGAAGATTCGGAACACAACCCTGTAGAGCCCCCGTGTTGAGGGTGAGGAATGATAAAGTTTGGCCACCCATTCGAACCAAAAGGTTTTGCCCATCAAGAAATTTAAAATCCAGCTTCACAGTGAAGTGTTCCTGACCTGGGTGATGAGCTTAGAGAGATTTATTGTGTTAAATGCAGAACTATAGTCTATAAATAGTATTTTGCACAGAATTTCCTCTCCAGTTGTTCTGGTGGGTCAGTACAGTACAAAAGTAGGATCAATGTGATGGCATAACTGGTGGATCAGCTGGAGTGGTATACACATTTGTTTGGTAGTGAAGTGCGTATGTAATTCATGACTAGCCCCTTGGAACATTTCGTCGCTATAGATATAAAAATAGTCATTCATACAGGTTGGATGTGATTTCTTAGATACAGAGACAATGGTGGATGGTTGGTTGGTACAACACATTGGTACAACAGACTGTGTTAAGAAGAGATTTAAATTTTACCAGAAACACTGGTGCAAGCTGATTGGCACAGATATTAAAAATATGTCCTGGGACGCCATCTGGATCGGCTGCCTTCCTGAGGTTCACTTTCCTGAAAGCTTTCCTTATGCCATGTTCCAACAAAGTGAGTGCTATTTCCGTGCTGGGCAAGGCTCTCAACTCATACGTGTTGTACTGCTGGCTGGTTATACCAAAAAAGTTCTTACCTTGACAATTTCTCCAGAGATTATATTACTTTTTATTTTATGCTAGAAAACAAACAAGATTACTTTTTAACTCTTTGAGGGCTGAATATTTTTTCCAAAAAACTCAACACACTATGCACTGCTTTCACACATAAATCAACATAAAACGTCTGTTGCTACATGCTGTGGCTGCTGTAGGTGCCTTTTCGGTATCAATGGCAGCAGTGGCTACGTAGGGGCGGCTCGATGACCAGCAGGTGGGCAATGGTGGCAGTCGCAGTGTGATGCATTATGGTTTGTACCTCTTGTCATCATAAGGGGTGGTCCTTCTAGGAGAACGCTGCTGTAGGCGTATCAGCTACACAAACGTGTTCAGCACCACAATAAGCTGGGGACCGATAGGCTGATGCTGGTACCTCACTTTTGTTTTCGATATCCATCTCCAGATCTCATGCATCAAGCTAGAGTCCAAAAAGTCAGAGTCCAATTCAGCGTTAATACGTAAAATGTCCATGGAGTATTTTGCTTTTCACATTTGTTTTAGTCTCGCCAGATGTCGATGCCATTTTAGAGGCTGTTTGCTCTTCACTACTAAGGCAATCGAGGTCAAATCAACAAAGCTACGTAACCCTCCTTCAAGCAAAGAGAGTCAAATTAAAACGTAAGTGCAAGTTTTGTCACAGTTTAGAGCCAATTACCATCCTCTACCCCTGAATTTCGACAAAGTCAACATCAGCCCTGAAAGAGTTAATGTTCTTTTTTTAAAAATCATAAATGTATACAACTTGAAATTACTCCTTCTTTCTTTCTCAATTTTCCTGAATGATTTGAATAATTATTTCTCTACTTTCAAGTATATGAAGAAATGTGCACCATTTAAAATTAATTACCGCAACTAGTTAGAAATCCAGTGGTTCAGCACTCACTTAGAATATGTTTTGACTGTAGGAGACATTTGAAGACTAAGAAATTACTGTAAGCTGCAATCTTATGAGACAAACATGTATTTCTACCATCCCTAAATACACAATTTTAAATATTTGGAACATTTTAAAGAACATTTATACAGGCAAAATCTTTGCATCCATTGAACATACAGTATGTGCTTTTATACAACCTTTTGTCAAAACATTTGTTTTTGTGCATTTTCTTTTTTTTTTTGCCTCCTCAGTTGCTGTAGAAACTATACTTTATAGGTTGTAACCTTAAACTATATCGATGTTTATAAAATGAACCTCTAATAAACAAGGTCAGTGTTCAGAGAAAAATATTTCAGTTACATTTTCAAAAAAATATTGGAAATCAGCAGTAAGTAAAATACATGACTCCTCTAGTTGCACATTGATGTGATCTAACTCTGCACAAAACAGTATATTACATACACTTGTGCTATCCAAAATGTATCCATTTTAAGACTGTTTTAAGACTGCACTTGTGAGCAATGTTGTCAGGCAACTGATTCACTGAGTCACATTTTTTAAGAATGTTTTAGACTCGGACCTTACTGAAGTACAATCCTCAGTTATTTATCAGACAGTCTTGTGTTTTTAAATCCATCTATCCATTTACATAGCCCATTTATCCATGGCAGGATAGCAGGGTCTTGCAATCACCATAATTCCAAATCCTCTAATGGCAGTGTTTGAGGATATGCCTTATGGGACATTAGTTCTACTAATGAACAATCTGTTGTGATAACTTACAAATGTATATTTCTAACAAGCTGTCTTATCTTGCTTAGCTGTAAGAATCCTAACCCACCTACTAAAACACTGTAGGTATAGGATATTCTATTTTTATTTAAAAGTAAAAATAAATTCACTTTAAAATCAAGTTCTTTAGAATCTAGCAGGCATTTATTAATGTTTTCCTCAATTCAGCATGCTGAAACATTTCCAAATTTTTGGATATTTCTGTAATCTCATAGTGATTATTGTTGTATATCTCTTATCTTACTCTGCTTTATGGATGGGCAAGTAAGGGAGTTTCAGTCTGATTGTTATATAGTGTTCCACTCCAATCTCACTGCTTTGTTTTTTTTAATAATTTAATCTTAAACATTTTAAAAGTTAATAACAAAAAGGTAATTTTTTTTTTTCAAAAGTTTTTACAGTATACTGTATTATACACAGTACATACAGTAGAAAAACACTGTAAATGGTTATTGTCTCTCCATTAAAAGTAAAGGTGAATTTGTTAACTAGAAATATCTTTACCTCTGAAAAAAGCAGGTGAGAGTGACTGTATTGCTGTTTGATTATCCTGCATCATCTAAATTGTTCAATGTGTGCCATTGTGTGCTCAGTTTCTGCTTTTGATATTTATATTCTTTCTGCTTAACTTCAAAGGGGAAAGGTCCTTCTGATTCATTTATTTGTTTGCCCAAGAAGTCCACATATACTTATTTCAGAACTTCGGCAAATGTATACGAAAGGGTCTTTTGGCAGGGTGATGTGGTTTGGAACTTTCTATTAGTATGGGTTAAAATTCCTTGGTGGAAATCTCATAATCCTATACAATTGATGTGAACCTGTAAAATAAAAATCTGCTTTCACACTAGTTTAAAGCTGGATGTAATTTTTTCACTTCATCCAGATAATTTACCTGAAGCTAAGTATGTTTAGGCCTGGCCAGTACTTGAATAGGAGACCAGCAAGGAAAAGCTTGGGTTGCTGCTGGAAGAGGTGTTGGTGAGGCCTGCAGGAGGCGCTTACTCTGTGGTCTGAATGTGGATTCCAAAGCCCCAATGCAGTGACAGGGATGCCGTGCAGTAAAAGTGGCACAGTTGTTCAGATAAGATGTAAAATCAAGGTCCTGATTCTCTGGCCATCCTTTGTAAAGAGTAGGGTGTATACCGATGCCCTGGTTAAATTGCCCACCATGGCTTAGTCATTTTGGTCCCCTAATCATCCCGTCTCTAATTAACTAACCGTCTCTCACCCTTTCACCACCCTAATAGCTAATTGTGGTGAGCATACTGGTGCAAAACTGCTGCCATCACATCATTCATGTGGATGTTGCACATTGGTGGTGGGTGAAGTGACTCAACACTCACTATGTAAAGTGCTTAGAATGATGAGAAAAGTGCTATATAAATGTAAAGAATTATTATTCTTATAGCTGTGTGTTGTCTTGGGGACAAAAAACAACCCGAAGACTCCCTAGCAGTTTTACTATATAGGTGAAGTTGCAGATGCATCAGCTAAGTGGACCAGGACAGGTCGTATCTTGTCCGAGATAGACGTGTAGTCAAGTGCAGCTGTAGCACAAATTGAGCGGGACAGACTGGAACCTGTCTCAGGCAAATGTATGGCAGCTTGTTATGTGAACATAGAGCACGGTGTGCACATACCACAAATGTGAGTTTGTCTGCTTGGGTTGAATGAGAAGTGAATGTAAAAGTGCATGCATGCGCCATCTCACCAAGTGCAAGTCACACTTGTATAAGCTTCTACATTTTCCGTAGAATTCACATCAACTCTTGCAGGTGTAGCTGAACGTGAGCAGAGTGGATTGCTCCATACACACACACACACACACTCACTCCCCTACCTTTCTTGGTTAGAACTGAGGTGCATGCAAGCGCTGAAAAAACTTAAAAGTGCATGCATGCGCCATCTAGTGGCTGTGGTTGAGTATGAGCAGAGCAGACTACTCCATAGAGACACACACACACACACACACACACACATACACTACTAGATAGATAGATACTAAACCAGTGTTTCCCAAACTCGGTCCTGTGGACCCCCTGTGGCTGCAGCTTTTTTGTTCCAACCAGCTTCTGTTTTTAATTGCACTCCTGGGCTAATTAAGTGACGTGTTATTTCCCAAGTTCTGTGTTTAGAGAACAATCTAGAAATTAGAAAAGTAAGTTTGCTAAAAAAAAAAAAAAAAAAAAAAATATTAAAATGTTCCAAGCAGTTACACAGGAATAATGTATTTTTTTCTTTTTAACAGTATTTTCATCTTGATTTTCATTCTACTTTTCAAGGTCTTATAATTGTTTAATTAATTCATTATTTACTAATTAGTGGGTCCGACTCTAAAGTAGTTGCAGCCTTTGATTATTCAGTGTTTGCCTGGGTGTCTGATCTACTCGTTTTAAATTGTCATTAATAAAATACAACGAAGGCCAAAATATAATGAAATCAACAAAAGAGAGTTAAGCATTTAAATCTATAGCAAAAGCAGAAATATTTCTAAACGTCTTCTAAATGTAAAAATCATGCAGCTGTCCTTTTCTGAATGTCGAATAAAAGAAAAAATAATACCAGCTTATTAAATGAGCTCAGTGTTATCAGGTGTTGTCACTAATTAGGAATCCGGTTGGAACAAAAACCTGCAGCCACAGGGGGTCCCCAGGACCGAGTTTGGGAAACACTGCACTAAACAGTTCTTTTGTTTATGTATGTCTAATATGAAAGTATTAGTTTTATTTGGGAAAAATCTTTTTCTGTGAAGACTTTAAGCACACATATTTTTACAACATTTAGAGAATTAAGAAGTTATTGAAAATGTAAAATATGTGTACATTTTTTATGTTTATTGTAGACCTGTGGAAAATGCTTATTAACATTAACATTATTCTTGAGACTTTTAAGTGTCCCTGGTGGATAAGGGAAATCTCCCTGTAGTTTATCGTGGCCTGTAATGGTTTCTTTGAAAAAGAAGCATTAGCAAGATTAAACTGCTGAGTTATTACTTAATCATGTCACATTTCACCATCACTAGCCCTCTGACTGATTACACTAATTTTCAAAGTGAACTAGGTTCTTATCTCTTACATGAGTTACACCTCTGCCACGGTATTTTTACAGGAAGCTTAACTCTATCCTTAGGATATCTTTTGAAGAACTATAGTTTTATCGGCTGTTAATCTTTGACTTTATTTCTTTCAGGTTTGCATGAAAATGCTGGTGAAAGCTTCAGGGCTGCTGTTGACCCAATCATTTACAAATATTGTGAAACATTCATTCAGGTATTATTTTGGCATTTTAGTTTAAGATTATTTTGTTTTGTACAGGCATTGACACTTTTTTTGTGGATATTTGTACCGGAAAATATTCACGCCATACCATTTTTTTATGCCTGCTTAATCCTGAGCAGGTTTTCTGTGGGCTGGGGTCTTTCCCAGCAAACACTGGGCACAATGCAGGAACAAATCCCTGGACAGGTTGCCAGTCCATTGCAGGGGAACATACACGCAGACATGCATACTCCACACACTCTCACTAGGGCTAATTTGGCACTGCCAATCCACCTAACCTGTATGTCTATGGACTATGGGAGGAAGCTGGAGCACACATGGGAAACCCACACAGACACAGGGAGAACATGCAAACTCCATGCAGGGAGGACCTGGGATGCAAACCCTGGTTTCCTTACTGCGAGGCAGCAACGCTACCACTGCACGACCCACCAAAAAGTACAATTTTCAGTATTGGAAAAAATGAGTAAGTGTGGAGCACAGTCATTTGAATGTCTTTTTTTGTTATTGCAATGTGCTGTAATTGCATTAATACTGAGCACAGTGAAGCAGGTAACATACACAGTATAAAGAAAAGAAACCCAGATTTGCCAAATGTATCCTCAAGTACAAGTTGGAAGAGTTCAAGCTACAAAGTTATTGGCTTTAAACAAAACATATCAAGCTTTTTAAAAGGATGTTGCGAAAATTAGATATACTTTGCAACAGGTATGGTAATTTTCATGGCGTGTCTGGCTATTACTAGTACCAGGAAGATTATAGAACCTGTATAGCATTTATGTAAGTTATTACTGATTGCTATAGCACAGAAAAACTAATGTATATTTTACTAATTTTAGATTACTAATCATTTTTGAAAGTTTTGGGTGTGCTCAGTCGTCATCACAGTATAAACATGCTGCCAGCTATTGAGATATACATAGAATTACTTTAAATGTTTCTACTGATAAAATTAAAAAACTGTTAACAAATTCACTATTTGCACAGTATGCTGCTAAAGGCTATAATAACCCTTTTACTTGAGTTGTATAACAAATGATTAAGAGCTTCTTTCGCCACTACCTTAATATAACCACACCACATTTTTTGGATAAAAAGAGCTTACTAATAATGTGGCAGATATACTGTAAGCTAATGTATACAGTAATTATTTAATCAATGTTACTGCAACTCAATACAAAGAGTGTTTGCTCAGCATTATGAAGTAGATACAATGAAACTGTCACCTAGTAAACATTATAATGTTCTAGAATTAGCAGCTAGTAATTAAGTTGTTACTTGTCATCGGAAATAATGGAAAGTAAAGCACACTCTAAATTTTTTTTCTCATTTCTAATATTTGAATGTCTTCATTTGGTTAATTAAGAATTTAGTTTGACTACTATCTCTGTATTTTTATAGTTTCCTCTTTCAGATACAAATTCTTCTGTGGTCCTTCAACAGGAGATAGATATGAATCGTTTTTTAGTGAAGGTGGTTGTTGCCAGCTACAAGTCATCTCATCATTCTTATTTTCTGTGTTCTTTTCCTGATGTGGGTTCCTCAGACAACACACTGATCTGATCACTTCAGATAGACTTTTCCAACCCCAGCAACTTTCTCCTTTTCATTTTTGCGAATTCACAGTTGCTGTTGGACCAGAAATTATTAAGTTCTCTAGCATGTCCTTGGTCTAGCCCTACATTGTCTTCTTCCTGTGGTCTGTAACTGGTGCATAGACCAGAGGACATCCTCACCTAAACCCCAGACTAGTTTAACTAGGTTCTCTTGGTACATATACGCAGCAGTTGTACTGAGATCGCCTCCTATATTGTCATACTTTTGACCTTTATTATGGAAAATGAGCTTGGCAATCCTGCGTAGGAAAAATAATTTTAGGCACTTGTATTTACCCCATTTTTTGATACCCATTGTACGCCTGACCTACCTGGAAAGGAGTCTCTCTGCATGACCTTTCCCAATCATTCCCCAAGATGTCTTTAATTTTCTTTTCCCTAGAAGGTTTTTTTTATTCCTTGCTTCCTTAGGGAGTCAATCCTGGGGGGGCTATCAAAAAATGGGGCATGTTAAAGCACATTGAGACACTTTTTGTTGATTTTTTTTTGGCTATACAAAGAATAAATTGTTATTATTATCCCCCATCTTTTGGTCACAATTCACAACATGTGACTGCGGCCCTCCAGGACTGGAGTTGGGGTCCCCTGCAGTGCAGTATTCACTATACTGCAGCCACCACAATGATCTATTGGCCAATTTCATGATTGTCTTTAATGTCTCTTGTGAACAAGAGTGTGAGGTATGTGAAATTGAACACTATGGCTGCTGCCCTCCCTCCTCTGTCTAAAAAAGAGCAAGCAGAGAGAAAGAGAACAAACTGTACCTTCAAATTTGGAGCTGCTTATTCTCATCCCATTTCCGTTATAATCAGCTTTGAACTGCTGTAGTATACAATAGAAATTACTATCAGGTAGTGCTTAATTGATAATATGAAATAAATATGTTATGATCCTTGGCTAGTGCTTGATATTTGAACTATATAATCACAATTAGCAAAGAAGAAAAGACACACCCTTGGCAAAGAATTCATGTCCAGTGTAAGCAGATTTGACTTTATACCAATTATGCAGAGAAAAGCCAAGCAAAATGACACCTTTTTTTGCTTGGCTTTTCTCTACATTCATAATGGCTATCACGGTACAACACCCTAGTACTACCAATTATGCAAACACATTTCTCACTGTGCAGATACAGGGATCAGATGGTATGTAATAAGCAGCCCTAGAACCCCATACTACTGATGCAACTCCAACAAGATACCACAAGCAACATGGTCATAAGCTTTTTACAGATCCACATAACCTGACTATAGACCCTACAAACTCTTATGACTCCTCATATCTGGCAAGGACAAAGAGTTTGTGCGCTGCTGTTCCACGTCCAGGGCAGAATCAACATTGAATCTACTGGATTTGAGATGTATCTGTCAGCTTAATTACAATTTCCAGTACAACAGCATAAGCTATCTCAGGGATGTTGAATATTGTGATTCCTTGGTAATTGGGATAGACCCTCTTATGTCTTTTTTTTTTTTTTTTAAAATGAGGGTGACCACCACCTCCCAAGCAATTTTAAAAAGGTGTTTTAAGTAAGATACGTCCATATATCATTATTTTTGACTGCATACCATTCATCCTCCATCCTTACCAATTTGGAGCTTTTAACTAATACAGTGCCCTCCACTCAAAAATGGTTCCTAATTCTACCAGATGCTTCTAACACTGACCTCTCTGAGAAGTGCATATCCACCAAGTTAGGAGGGTTTTTTTGTGTGCTCCTTCCAACTCTTGACAGTATCTCTAGTTGAAGTCAATGGGTGATGACCTTTCTGATTGGTTGAATGTGTTGTCAGTCCCTTTTTGAGGATGCACAATCATTGTCCATGGCCTCACTTACCTCCTTTGCTTCAGCCAATGCTACAGCTCCCTCATTATTTGTCTTGTGATACATGTCAGTGAAATCTGGACAGATTGCATGCTACCTGACAGGCTGCCTCCCCACTACTGTCCACCAAATAGTCCTAGGGGAAGCTAACTTGGTAAGCATCCATCACCTTTGATCCTCTGCTCCTTGTATCTCTCTCCATTATGAAGTCTTGAACAGGGTCTATTCACACTCAGTGTCCGTAAAGCAAGAGAAGCTCTCTCAGAGGTGGTTTATCTCCTCTTGCATTGAGGTGTCTGCTTGTTACTCCCCACATACCCTTGCTACTAACCATTTGGATTTTCTAGTTCTCATCAATAGTCCATCCAAGGTAACTCAACACAAATTGGAGATAATTTAACAGTTTAATACTGTCTTTAACCAAGTGTCTATTACATATAACCACAGATCAAATGACTTTAGTACAAATTCAGTCATTAACCCTTGGCACAATGTACTTTAATTGATACCAGGAATACTTAAGGGCAACTTTTTTTTTTTTATGGATAATCCATGCTGTGCACATAAATTCAACACAAATTCATCACTCATATTCAGATCAGGCAGGCTGCACCTCCCATTTCTGCCTCAACGAGTGCATCCGTCATTATCCACATAAGTGTTGGGGACTTTTAAGCCAGTAGGTGATGCCTTTTCAAGTACCAGTTCCACTGTTTCTGGAAAAACTGGAGTAACCTGAATATCTGTTAGGCGCATATGTGTACAGAAGACAATGTGCCATTAGTGATTATGACAGGAGTAGAAGGGTCCTGGCAGTATAGATCATAGAAGAACACAAGTCCCTCAACCATACCAAGCACAAAATCATAGGAGGGTTAGTGACTGAGCCATATGTTTAGTAGAAAGTTTTTTTGGTTTGTTTTTTTTTTTTTTAAATATATTCATGGTAGAAAATCATGTGACTTTATCAACAGAAAAAATGATGTAGTAGAGTGTTAATCCTTAAAAATACAAGATTTTAATAGCTCATGATTAAAGACTGATTAAAGATGTATGCTCAAGATGTTTGCACCTTTTAAAATTTCAACACTGGGTTTTTTTTTTAATCTGTGAATCTGCAAGATAATTGCTTTCTTTTTTAATAGGATTT